>NW_021703783.1:43447113-43578843 GCF_005190385.1 Monodon monoceros
TGTGTGTGTGTGTGTGTGTGTGTGTGTGTGTGTGTGTGTGTGTGTGTGTGTGTATGTTATTTCCTCTTATACAAAATACAGCATACTGTATATACTCTTTTGCATTTTGTCTTTTCCATCTAACAGTATGTTCTAGAAATGACTCCATATCAGGATTACTCCATATCAGATCATAGAGATCCTCCTTACTCAGGCTTGTTTGTTTGTTTTATTTAAAGAGCTGCATAGTACTCCATTTTGTGTGGGTACCATGGTTTTTTGTTTTGTTTTTTAAAAATATTTATTTATTTGCACCAGGTCTTAGTTGCGGCATGCGGGATCTTTAGTTGTGGCATGCAGAATCTTTAGTTGTGGCATGTGGGATCTTTTTTTTTAGTTGTGGCATGAGGGATCTAGTTCCCTGACCAGCGATTGAACCCGGGCCCCCTGCATTGAGAGCACAGAGTCTTAACCACTGGACCACCAGGGAAGTCCTGTGGGTACCATAGTTTATTTAACCAGTTTCTTGTGTTTGCCATTTAGGTAGTTTCCAGTATTTTGCAGTTAAAAATACTATTGCAGTGACTAACCTTGTGCATGTGTATTTTTGTACTGTGGGAAGTGTATCTTCAGGATAAATTCCTTAAAAGGGATCACTTGCTGTGTCCAGGAGAAATGCATATGTAGTTTATTGCCAAATTTTTCTCAATAGGTGTTATTCCATTTTACATTCCTCCCAGTAGTGTGTGTGTGCACTTGTTTGCCCAGAGCCTCACCAGTAGAGTGTGTTGTCAGGTTTTGGATGCTACAGTATTTATGTGGATGAATCACATGAACCATCCCTTACAAAAGATTTATCTTTGTTTTTCTGCTTACAGAAGTGATATACGCTTGTTTTTAAAATTTCAGAATGAGGGACTTGCCTGGCGGTCCAGTGGTTGGGACTCTGCACTTCCACTGCAGGGGGCACAGGTTTGATCCCTGGTCGGGGAACTAGGATCCCACAAGCCGCGCAGTGCGGCCAAAAAAAAAAATGTTCAGAATGAAATACATGGTGTAAAAGTGGATGTTCCCCTTAATCTCATGTGAGAATAAAGCACTGAGATACAGTTTTCCTCAAAAATTTTTTGGCCTTATGTTAATCTGTGTATTACTATTCTTTATTTTTATGAATAGGATTATATCGTATGTTACTGTTTAACAGTTTATTTAATGTATTTCTGAAATCTTTACATATCAATACATATAGGTCTTCCTCACTCTTTTTAAAGGGCTTATAAGTATTTCATTATGTTGATATACCATATTTCTTTAAATTCTACGGAACCAAGTGAATTAGTTTCAATTTTTGCTGCGGTGAACTGTGCACTTCTTTATAAACACATCTGTACACACTTATGTGAATATTTCTGTTGGAAAAAAATCCCTAGAAGTGGAATTGCTATGGCAAAGTCATGGATCCTTAATTTTAATTATGTATCACCAAACTACTCCAAAATGGTTGTACGTATTTATCCTTATGGTGACCACACATGCAACTGTCCTAAACCAGCTCTCTGTGCTTCTCTGCTGTCTCAGTTGGGAAAGCCGCTGGAGGAGTGGTTGGAGAAGACGTTGCCTGGCAGTGACTGGACACCTAACGCCCGGTTCATCATTCGTTCTTGGCTTCGGGATGGCCTCAAGCCACGCTGCATAACCCGAGACCTCAAGTGGGGAACCCCTGTGCCCTTAGTAGGTTTTGAGGACAAGGTAAAAACGCTATGCTTTATTCATATCTCATATTATTCAGCCTTGGGATTGAAACCCTGGGCCAGCAGAACAGACTTGATTGTGTCTTGATTCAGTCTGAGGCTTTGGGTTGGCAAGGTTTTCCCAGTGTTCTTGCATCTTACTGTGTCTCCTCCCTCCTGACCCTCCAGGTATTCTATGTCTGGTTTGATGCCACCATTGGCTACCTGTCCATCACAGCCAACTACACAGACCAGTGGGAGAAATGGTGGAAGAACCCAGAACAAGTGAGCAGTTCTTTGTTAGCCTGTCAAAGACCTGGGGAGGGTGCGTGTATAGTGGGGGTGGTTAGGGGTGGGTAGCTGATCTTTCTTGGGCCTTTGAAGAGGATGTCAGGAGCTCTGTCTCCCAATTATATTCATAGGTGAGCCTGTATCAGTTCATGGCCAAAGACAATGTCCCCTTCCACGGCTTAGTCTTTCCTTGTTCAGCCCTAGGAGCTGAGGACAACTACACTTTGGTCAGCCACCTCATTGCTACAGGTACCCTGGGAGATTGGAGAGGGGGATGTTCTTAGGGAATGAGGGCCAAGACAGTACTTGGAAGAAACTCCTGGAGAGGTGCTAGGTCTTGAGTTAGGAGTTGAGATGGAATAGGAAACAATTAGAACATGGAAGCTCAATGCAGAAAAAGGAAACAAGGGCTTCCCTGGTGGCGCAGTGGTTGAGAGTCCGCCTGGCGATGCAGGGGACGCAGGTCCGTGCCCTGGTCCAGGAGGATCCCACGTGCCGCGGAGCGGCTGGGCCCGTGAGCCATGGCCTATGAGCCTGCGTGTCCGGAGCCTGTGCTCCGCAACAGGAGAGGCCACAACAGTGAGAGGCCCGCGTACTGCAAAAAAAAAAAAAAAAAAGAGAAAGAAAAAGGAAACAAGAACCTGAAGAGAGCAAAAGTCCAAAGCTAAATTTTGTAATGGGTAGAAGTAAACAGAAGACCAGAATGCAGAGGAAGGATCTCCCAAGTTCTGTGCAGGCCAGCTACTCTAGAACTGAGGTTGAGGGAGAGGAAAGAAGAGTTAGTGGGTCAGGGAGGAAGGACATGATTTTTTTTTTTTATACAGCAGGTTCTTATTAGTTGTTTTATACATATTAGTGTATATATGTCAATCCCAATCTCCCAGTTCATCCCACGAGGAAGGACATGATTTGAACAGATGGTTCTCATTCTCCTTCTCTGTCCAGAATACCTGAATTACGAGGATGGGAAATTCTCTAAGAGCCGGGGTGTAGGAGTGTTTGGGGACATGGCCCAGGACACAGGGATCCCTGCTGACATCTGGCGCTTCTATCTGCTGTACATTCGGCCTGAGGGTCAGGACAGTGCCTTCTCCTGGACAGACATGTTGCTCAAGAATAATTCTGAGCTGCTTAACAATCTGGGCAACTTCATCAACAGGTGGGACCTGGTGAGGGGTGAGAGTCAGCAGATGAGCCTGGGGTGGGGCTAGTAGGCCACGTATGCTTGGTGCAAGTTAGTTGTAGAGATGTGATTTAGCAGAGTTGGTCACAAAGTGAATTTTTGTGAATTATTTTCTTATTAATGTTCTTTGTAGAATTGGAAATGTGTTCTTTCCTAGCAAAAAGGTTCACTTGCAGACCACTGCAAAGTTTGGCTGAAGAAGGGGGTTATTTTAGCATAGGGGTAGGAGACTTCTGCTGTACTTTTCAGTTTTGTTACTTCAGGCTCACGTTCCATTATTGGTCCCTATCTCAGCTACTCTGCAACCTAAAGAAATATCCTCCATGGCTACACACGCTTTCAGGTTTGCTCATTAACCACATTGAACAGATAGTCCCTACTAGAGGATTTATTTGTTTGGTAGCAATTAATGCATATTTCAACGTGATCATTCTGAGTTTTTAACTTCTTAAAAATAAACGGTTGCTTAACTTTATTAGTTCCCTTTATATAAGGGATATCTGTATATAAAACGTCTGTTATGTGCAGACTCATATTCTTACGGGAGAGGGAGAATAAGGAATTAATTTAAGTTTTGCCTTCCAGCTTGAGGGAGCTAGGTGGTTTCAGTTCTGAGAAAATGCAGAATTATGAAAATCATGGCAAATTTCTCTAAGGAGACTGGGCAGTAACTTCTCTTTTCTCTCCCCTCTCCTTCCCTCCTCCCATCCAGAGCTGGGATGTTTGTGTCTAAGTTTTTTGGGGGTTTTGTGCCTGAGATGGTGCTCACCTCTGATGATCGGCGCCTGCTGGCCCACGTCACCCTGGAGCTCCAGCATTATCACCAGCTGCTAGAGAAGGTTCGGTAAGTAGCTACACCTCTGTCTCAACTCAGTGATCTGCTGGCATGTTGAGAGCCCCATACTGGTCCCCCCAGAGCCTTACACCTTGGCCTGCATCCTTCCTTCCCAGGATCCGGGATGCCTTACGCAGTATCCTCACTATCTCTCGCCATGGCAACCAGTACATTCAGGTGAACGAGCCCTGGAAGCGGATTAAAGGCAGCGAGGCTGACAGGTAGGTAAGGAGGTACGGTTGGCTCTAGGAATAAAGTGGCTGGTAGGCTATGTCCTCCTGGGGGTCGTGACTAATATCTTTTCTTCCTCAGACAGCGGGCAGGGACAGTGACAGGCTTGGCAGTGAATATAGCTGCCTTGCTGTCCATCATGCTCCAGCCTTACATGCCCACGGTTAGTGCTACCATCCAGGCCCAGCTGCAGCTCCCACCTCCAGCCTGCAGCATCCTGCTCACAAACTTCCTGTGCACCTTACCAGCAGGACACCAGATTGGCACAGTAGGTCTCTAGATTTGAAAGAGCCAGCTTCTCTCAAAATTCCTGCTTTTGCCAAGCAGCCTCTGGGGAGGGGTCAGGGAAGAACTTAACTCTGGGCATGAGACTCTCATAGCTATTCGAACCGCTTCCCCACTCATCCCCACTCTTCACTTAGGCTTGTTTCTAATACAAAGTCCTTAGTATTGGTTTACAAGCCCAGTGTTTTCTGTAGCTCACGTATCCTCACTGTCCTTCATGCCAGGACCCAAGGGGCAGGGAGAATACAAAGTAACCACTTCCTCAACACAAGGGGATAAAAGTATGTACACCTCTAAGCTTTTGCATCAACCTAGCATCATTAAATAGTTTAAATAATTTTTGACCCTAGTGAATGCTTTTTCTGGATTCTTTACTGAAATCAGCAGGTATTTGCTCAGTGTTACACTCTATAAAAGTTTTTTTTCTAGACCACTGAGTTCCTAAATGTCGAAGTTGGGGTGGAGAGGCCCTCTATATAGTCTGGTAGAGTTTATACCTAATCAGTGAATGATCCTGGAATTCTTTTTTTCACAGGTCAGTCCCTTGTTCCAAAAACTGGAAAATGACCAGATTGAAAGTCTGAGGCAGCGCTTCAGCGGGGGCCAGGTGAGAAAGCTAAAGACTGTGCCTCACCCACCAACAGTTAGTATCCTCCAGTAGCCCTCACTCATCCCTCTTTCCATCTATTGGCCCTGCTGCTTCCTCACTTCATTTTTCTTTCCTGTCTTAGCTAGAAGAGTCCTTGTCATTAAAGGTAATCACTTTCCCCCTGAGATGTTATATAAAACTTGAGGTCGGGGGATGTATATGGTAGCAGGTGCTAACTCTGTTGTTGATCTCAAGGCAAAAGCATCCCCCAAGCCAGCAGCTGTAGAGACTATGACAACAGCTGGACCACAGCAGATACAAGTGCTGATGGATGAAGTGACCAAGCAGGTACGGAGCTTAAGCCCTATGGGAGGCTGGAAAAGCTGAATCCTAAATAGGTCATTTCTGGTCTCACTGTTGTGATTCCCCCATCCCCTCTTCTCTTAGGGCAACATTGTCCGGGAATTGAAAGCACAAAAGGCAGACAAGAACCAGGTTGCTGCAGAGGTGGCTAAACTCTTGGATCTGAAGAAACAGTTGGCTCTAGCTGAGGGGAAACCCCTTGAAACCCCTAAAGGCAAGAAGAAAAAGTGAAAGTGAGAACTTGGCTCCTAGAAAGTCACTTTAATGGATGTGGACAGTAATAAATAAATGTACAATCTCTATATACATGCCGAGACCCTCTCCTGTCATCTACCCTAAGTTTTCCCCCTACTGAATAGATGGGGGTGGAAGGGGTCCATCGTTGGCACTGGTGAGAAGGTGGTCAGTAGATACTTCCAGGAAGGGTCGGAAGTGGCCCGAGGGAGAAGTGCTGGTCCCAGCCGTTCATGCTTGGTGCACATTAACCATCCGGTCAATCAGGGCTCGGCGAGTCGCCTCCACTTCCCTGGTCAGGCGCTCGATTTCCTGCTTGAGCCGTTCGTTCTCTTCAGCTAGCTGTGCCATTTTTCTTTCGTTCTCTTGTTCTTTCACCTTCATGCGTTGCTTTCCAGCCCGTGCCGGGGACTGGCCACTGTGTTTCCGTTTCCTGGGTCTTTCTTGGTCTTCCTCTTCTTCCTCCTGAGCCGGGGAGCTCTGACTGGAATCCGGAGAGCTGGGGCTCTGGGAGGTGCGCGTGACCGCTGCTCGTCCTGGCTCCTCGGTCAGCCAAGCCAGGGAGGTGGGGTCAAGAGTGGTGAAGGTTTTTGGTTCTTCCTTCAAAGGAATGAGGAAAGGCAGAGTAGGTGTTAATTAGCTGAGAAGGGACGGGCAGCCCCCGTCCCCCCCGTCCCCCGCCCAGCGTTAGGCCTAGCATTCTTACCTCCTCGTTTCCAGGGGGTGAGACATAGGTACCCCCATTTTCATCTGAGGACAGCACCTCCTGCAAGTCCTCATACCAGGCTTCCAGCTCCCAGCTGGACAGTGTCCCGAAGGAGAAAGGCAGTGACTCAGCTGCCATCTCTGTGGCTGGATCAGGCTCTGGGAAAGGACATAGTCAGGATAGTGGGTGCGGGAAGAAGCTCCACAAAGCTGTCAGTCTACGGGTTGGCACACTGGCCTGCTGCCTGTTTTGGTCGATAAAAGTTTATTGGAACACAGCCACATCCATTTATTTACATACTGTTTACGGCTGCTTTCATGAGACAACAGCAGAGGTGCATAGTTGTGACAGAGACTATTCTGTGTGGCCCTCCACGTCTAAAATACTTACTGTCTGACCCTTTAAAATTTACCAACCCCTGATCTAGAATGATATTCTGTCTTTGCTTTTGCCCAGCACATGAAGAAGCAAGTGCCTGGATGTGCATTCTTATGGGTTCCTAGTAAAAGTCTTCGGCCCCCCTTGGGGAACTCCACTGGTTGTGTCCACCATCTGTGCTCCTTTCTCCTCCTGTGTGGGGAGCTTGGGCAAACAGTCCTTGGGTCAGTCTAACCTTGGGGACGGAGGTGTGGTGAGACCTCACCTGACTGCTCACTCAGGGCCAGCTTTCAATTAGGACATGCTCTAAGAATAGTGATTTGGTCATCTTGTTAGGGGCAGGTCAGGAGGATGGATGTGGCCTAACAGCAAAAGCCTGCTCAGATTCAAACTGTCCTCTCCCACCTTCTCTAGGTGTTTTCATAATTTCTTAGGGTCCCAGTAAAGGGGGCCTAAGCAGCAATTCTTAGGAGCTGGTTTTGGGAAAGGGTTGGTTAAGTTTACCTGCTTTCAGGTGTGGTGATGTATGAAGATACACTTCCTTCTGGAACACTGTGGGGATCAAAGATAAATGTTAGCCATTTCTGGAAGCGGGGAGAGAGGCAGGTTCTTTTATCTCCAGCTTCCTACTGCTCCTTCCTTACTTCTTGTCTTATAGAGTATAGTTAGTTATTGGTCCCTGTAGCCATTTCTAAGGACAGAGAAGAGCCTGACTTCCTTTATTTTTAGTTGCTGACATTTGTAGTCCTGATTACGTAATAGCAAAATCCTGGCCAACTCAGCTTTCTCTAAATTTAAGGCAGTCCTCAAATCTGCCAGGGTAAGGACTGGACTACAGGGAAGGGAACAAATCAAGTGGCATTTTCCTAATTCCATTCCCACACTGACATCCTCCAAATGTGTATTTCCAGTCTAGACCTCTCCTGGGACCTCCAGCTTTAACTGCTTACTTGCCATTCTCTTTTTGGATATCTAATATGCATCTCAGACTGAACGTGTCCAAAGACAAACTCCTGCTAATCTTCTCCTTCCAAGGTCTTTCCCATCTTGGTATACAGCAACTTTAGTTGCTTGAGCCAAAAACCTTGGTATCATCCTTGATTCCTCTCCTCTCACACCCCACAATCCAATCCAAACCACCAGCAAAACTTCTTGAGTCATTCTTCAAAACCCCAGAATCTAAACACGTCTCACCAATTCCGCTGTTTCTAATCTAGATCAAGTTACTATCATCTCTCGGGTGACTGCAGAAACCTCTTGACTGCAGGTCTCCCAGTTTCTGCTTCTGCAACCCCTCCCAGAGTCTATTCACAACAGCCCCCAAAGTGAGTCTTTTAAAACTTAAATCAAGGGCTTCCCTGGTGGCGCAGTGGTTGAGAGTCTGCCTGCCGATGCAGGGGACACGGGTTCGTGCCCTGGTCCGGGAAGATCCCACGTGCCGCGGAGCGGCTGGGCCCGTGAGCCACGGCCACTGAGCCTGCGCGTCTGGAGCCTGTGCTCCGCAACAGGAGAGGCCACAACAGTGAGAGGCCCGCGTGCCGCAAAAAAAAAAAACAAAAACAAAAAAACTTAAGTCAGGCTGTGTCATTCCTCTATTCAAAACCTTCTCATTTCACACATATTAAAAGCTAAAGTCCTTAAAATGGCTTAGAAGGCTCTCCACAATCTGCTCTTTCCTTGCTCTGTTTTTCTCATTGACCACTCTCCGTCTTGCTCACTCTAGTCCAGCCAACTGGCCTCCTGTTCCCTAAAGATACTATGCATGCTCCCACCTTAGGACCTCTGCTCTTGCTATTCCTTCTCCTGGAAAGCTCTTCCTTCCACATACCACATGGCTTACTGCCTTGCCTATTTTTAGGTCTTTCATTTAAATATCACCTCAGTGGGGGAATCCCTGACCACCCAGTGTAAACTGTAACCGCCACACAGCATTCTCTACCCTTCCATGCTTTAGTTTTTTTCTATGGCACATATTTGCTTACTGTATGCCTCTTCCCACTGAAATGTAAGCTCTGTGAGAGGAGAGATTTTTTTCTCTCTTGTTCATGGATAAATGCTGGGCCCCAAACTTAACCAGCATAGTACGTGCTGGTTAAGTATTTGTTAGGAATCAATGGATAAATCTCCCCAATCTCTCATAGGGAAAGGAGGACGAAGTCCAGAGGCAGAGCAGCAGCTGCCTATCCCTGGGGACTGTAGACGCAATATCGTCCTCGGTGCTTCTGTACAGGGCTGTCCTCCCTGGGGAACCCTCCTTGCTTTCCAGTGTGTGGGACATAGCTTTCATCAGCAGTGGAGCCCCGGGCCAGAGGGCTGCAGAGCCAAGCAGGGGGCTGACCTGATGCAATGGTTACACAGAGATTAGCTGGAGACAGGACAAGGGGAAAGAGGCAAGGACCAATCCCAGGGGAAGGACAGTCCACTGGGGAGACCTCCAAATGGCTTCCTACACTTAAAAGATCCAGGATGCTCTCTTCTGCAGAAGGCTTAGGGACCTCTGGGGAACAGGAAAACTCATCTCTGCTCCCCGTCCATCGACACCCCTCTTCCCAAAAGCTTGTGTCGGTCTCTTTTAAGATTCTCTCCAAGGGTGCAGAAAGAATGTCCTGTGGAGGGTCCAAAAGCCCCATCTATTGACGTGGCTATGCTGGCCCTGAGACGCTGCGGCTGAGACAGGATTGGGGGTGGGGTGGGGGAGGACGCTAGTGGCAAAGTGGCGGCAGCGGCCTGAACCACTGTCAACCAGCCTTCTCGGCGCGGGGATGTGTCCTGTTGCCCCGCCTCCCACCCGGCAGGCCTAACGAGGAGGCCTGGGGTCTGCAACGGGAGAGAAAAAATCTTCCTAGGGCAGCTGGGGCCCCTTCCCTGAACAGCACAAAGTAAGGCCTA
Organism: Monodon monoceros; assembly: GCF_005190385.1. NCBI lineage: Eukaryota > Metazoa > Chordata > Mammalia > Artiodactyla > Monodontidae > Monodon > Monodon monoceros. Next base: position 43,456,807 of record NW_021703783.1, read on the forward strand.
TGCTCCGGGCAGTGGTGGGATGCTGCTGTCGTGCGAAGGAAGAGGGGTCTGTAAGCACTACTTCTGAATGAAGGCTTCTCATCCCTCCCCCGGACGGTCACTTCACTTCATTGCGGAGGGCGTGGGACCACATCCTTAAGAGCGGATGCCCTAACCTTAAGGGGACAACTGGTGTTCACGAGGATGGGAGGGTAAAAGGTAGATGGGGGAATCAGTACTCGCCTCTCTCCTCAGGTTCCGGCTCTGATTTTGGCTCTGTCGCTGCCACCCGCTCATCTTCAACATGATACACCCTACGCCTTAGACTCAAGCCTCTGACCCGGATAGCGCGGAGCTGAGATCTTTTAATAGGGCCTTGCCCTCCTCTCCGGGGGCGGATCCAGAAGCCTACCAATCATAAAGCGGCACGCCGGCATTGGCCCCGCCTCATACCTTGCATCCGCCACTCAGGAGCCCCCAAGGCACCGCCCCCATCGCTCCCTCCCGCTTGGGGGTCGACTTAGTGTTGGACCCGGAAGTGGCTTTGGGTCACGAGGCTTCGCGGAGGAGGTGAGTCATGCGCGCGCGCGGAGGGGAGAGCTGGCGGGGGAGGGGAGGAAAGGGGGGCGGGGATGATGCAATGTTTGGCAACCGGTGTCTGCGCGCGCACGCGCAGGGCACTACAAGGGTGGGGGGGGGGGCGGGGGGGGGGGGGGAGAGGAAAGAGGGCGGGGCGCCAGCTCGCGGCACCCAACGGCCCCAACAGCGCTCAACCGTGGTTGCCCCTAGGCTGCGGTGTGAAGCCTTACTGCAGGTTGTCTCCCTCAAGAGCTCTTGTTCCGCCCACCTGACTTGAGCCCCAGTTTTACCTCCTCCACAAGAGACTCCCATTTTCTTTGCCCCTCATCCCCTCCCAGCTAATGGACACAAGGTCTTTTAAACCTCCGTCCTTTGAAAATTTGCATCCAACCACCAGGGTTGTTTGCATCTTCTTGAGTCTTCCTAAAGGGGTCCTCTCTTTTAGCTCCCTGGCTCCCTCAAAAGAGGCCAAGTAACTTGAATCTCCTTGGTAGTCATCTTCAGCTCCTCCCCGCTGAAGAGCACCCTTAAACTCTTATCTTTATAAAGTTTTTGATGAGCCCTTGGCATGCCAGAATTCATGTTGTTTGCCGGGTGGCCCCGATTCCCACTCTTTCCCTTATCACCTTCCCCCGTGGGGCTCTGGTGCCCTTCACCAAAGATCAGGCCCACCCTTTTCAGTGTACCAGACCTACAAGTCCTGTGACTCCCTGCTGTGAGGAGCTGGGCATAGGCCTCCTGCTTTCTAGGTGTTTGGGCTACAGTAGGGCTGTGTTGCCTGGAACACTGCGTGCACATGAGCGCACGACTGCCTTGGACTAGGTTGTCAGGAGCCCAGATTCTAGCCTCAGCGGTCCCTCACTTGCCCAGGGATCCCAGGCCTGCCTGCCACCTAATCTCCCCGTGCTTCGCCGTTCTTGTTAGTAAATAAAAGATAACGAGTTATGGAAGTAAAATGAGAGAATTATGAACTTGGAGGCAGCTTGAACAAAAGTGAAAAGCACCGTGGAAAATGCAAAGTATTTTTCTAGTGCCATTAGGTAGAAAACAGAGGCCATATGGTGGCCTGTTACATATCCTGTCATACCCTCATGGGGGCAGCCGGAGTTTGTCCTAAGTAGAAACTGTCAACAAGGCTGGTTGTGGCTGGGTGGCAGCTTCAGGCGGTGGTGTGACGGTGACAGGTCTTTGGCCAGGCCTGCACCATTGCTCCAGAGCTCCATTTCTCCTTCTGTAAATGGGGGTGGGGGTGGGTTGGAGCAGATGGTCTCTCCTGGCCCGAAGACATGACCAGGTTGTCAGTGACAGGCAGAGGTCATGTGACTTGACAGGCCGGGGTCGTGTTGTGACTTGTTGACCTGGGGAGGCGGGTCAAGTCCCAGCACACTACCCGGGAAGCCTTTGGGGGCGGGGCAGGGCAAGTCGCGACTTTCATCTTTTGGGGCCGGTTCCTCCCGGACCTGGCATTCCTGGCTACCCCAACAGATTGTGGCTTCGGAAGGGGCCCCTCCCGGGGGAGGGCTGGGATTGGCCACCAGTGGCCTGGGAAGAGGCTCGGATCCTTCCGCTGAGGCCGGGGGGGCGCGGGGGGGTGGGGCCCGCGTGGGGTGTTTGTTCTCTTGGGGATTAATGGGGGGTTGTGGGGGAGGGGTAGGCGCGCTCCCGCATGCGCACTGCGGCCCCTCCAGTTGGCTCGTCCTTGTCCGCTGGGCGGGGGCCCGGCCCCGCCCCTCTCCCGTCCGGGCAGCGGCGGCGGCAGCGGCGGCGGTGGCGGCGGCAGCGACGGCGGCGGCGGTAGCAGCCTGCGCGGTGCCTTCTGGGAACGGAATCCCCAGGGCTGCCCCTGGCCCCCATGGCGCATGCGCGGGAGGCCGCTCGGTGATCCGCGGCGGCGGCAGCGGCGCTTCCTGCTAGGACCGGCCGGGGCCGTACCGGAGGCTCGGGCTCCACCGACCCTCCTCCCACTCCCTCCCACTCACCCTCTGGGCCGCGACTGCGCAGGGCGGGGCCGGCCGAACCATGGGCCGCGGTGAGTGCAGGGCCCGGCCCCCCCACCCCGCCCCTCCCCCTCCCCCTCCCTTCCCCTCCCCTCCCCTCCTCTCCCCTCCCCTCCCGTCCCTACCCTCTGCCCCCTCCGCGTCCTCTCGGCCCCTTTCCCTGGCCCCATCCCCATTCCCCCGCCCTCACCTGCCCCCACCGTTTTTCCCTCTCACTGCTTGACTTTTGCCTTCTTCACCTCCTTCCCCTCAGTGCTTCGCCCACCCTCCGCCCGCCCTCTCCCCAAGTTCCTTCCTACTTCGTGCGCCTTCCCCTCCTCCCCAAGCCGAGGGAAGCAGGCTGGGTGACAGGCGCCTTGTTACGAGAGGGAAAGTTTAGAAGCCGCCAGTGTGGGGTGGGAGCGATGGTAAGGTTGGAGAGGATACTTGCAGGTTTGGGGGGCGTCCCCATGTACATCAGAGGAGAATTCTTCTTGGAGGTAGTTTGAAGCCAGTGGGACGGGAGGTGCTGAATCCCCTTGCCTTAGGCTTGGGGGAAAATTGGGAGTTTCTGAGAATCGTGGGAGAAGACCCAAATGAACTAGATCAGTGATTGTCTAGTGGAGCCAGGCATGGGGGGAGTTATGCTGGTACCACCCCAGCGGGCAGTTGGGCAATTGCCTGGTGACCTGTGGGGCAATCTACTTTTTATATGATCTTCCTGAGGGGGAGGGAACAGCAGGGGCCAGACTCTCTGGGAAACTTCCTAGTGGCCTGGTATTATAGGAATTAGCCCACACTCTTGGCTGAAGGTTTCTCTCCTTGGTGGGACAAAGGGGCCTTATCCTTTATATGCCTAGGGATTGGGCTGTGATTCCTTGGTCCCTGGAAGCTGAGGCTTTGACCCTCTGGTCCCTAGGGACTGGACATGGAAAGGATGGTTGTGGACTCAGCCAGCAGATCCCTGAGATCTTTATGGGTACTTACCTCATATTATTAAGGATCTTTCCCTTGAGAGTTTCCTGGGCTGTGGTACTTCCCTAGTTTGGGCAGATTCCTGACGGTCCCTCCTCTGTCCTGTGTTGCAGGTGTGGGCTAAGCCGGCGGCCCCGGCTTTAGACTGGACCCCACAATGTTTGCAGAGATGTTCAGGTAGCCATGGTGGGATGGCAGAGGGTTCCCCCTCATTCTCTCTCCCAGCTCTCCGAGGGTTTCCCCTTGCCTCCGAGTCCTCTTGAGTCTCCCCACACCTTTGCTTTTCTTAAGTACTCCCTCAGGTACCCAGCCCAGTTTAATCCTCCTAACGCCACATGGGTGTCTGTGTTATCAGGCACGTGGGAGCCGATTACACACAATGAATGGGGGCAATGAGAGCAGTGGAGCAGACAGAGCTGGGGGCCCTGTGGCCACATCTGTCCCCATCGGCTGGCAGCGCTGTGTTCGAGAGGGTGCTGTGCTCTATATCAGGTATGACTCCCCAGAATTCCCCAGTTTCTATCCCCAGGCCCTTCAATTGCCTGAGTTTTCTCCCATTCCCTCCTCTCAAAGCCCAGATTGCTGGTGCCCTGTTGGCTCTCCTCTGTTCCTCCTCCTTCCTCAGCCTTTTTGCTCTCTTTGTCTCTGGCCCTTTGCATTTCTTCTGTCTTTTCCTTACTCTGCCCTTCCTAGGAAGGTCTTTGACTCATGAACTGTTCTCTAAGAGTCTCTCCCAATTCAGTGTCAACTAATCCCATACTCTCTGACCCTGTCCTCTCCCAGCCCAAGTGGCACAGAGCTGTCTTCCTTGGAGCAAACCCGGAGCTACCTCCTCAGCGATGGGACCTGCAAGTGCGGTCTGGAGTGTCCACTCAATGTCCCCAAGGTCAGAGTGGTGAGGGGAGCCAGCGAGTATAGGGATAAGCCGAGAGACTTAATGCAAATCACTGACTGTGGTAGCGCTTCTCACAGATTCTGTTCCCTCAGGGTCCCTGTCCATGCTTCCACCTTGCAGGTTTTCAACTTTGACCCTTTGGCCCCGGTGACCCCGGGTGGGGCTGGGGTGGGGCCAGCATCAGAGGAGGACATGACCAAGCTGTGCAACCACCGGCGGAAAGCCGTTGCCATGGCAACTCTGTACCGCAGCATGGAGACCACCTGCTCACACTCTTCTCCTGGTGAATCTTTTCCACTTTACAGAGACTGAGGAAAACTTAAGGGCCTGGAAGAGGGATGGTGGGAGGAGCTTTGTGAGAGGGAAGCAAGAAGGGTGGAGTGGGGAGCTGCTTGGTGAGAGGAGGGTACAGGGAAGCTGGGGATTTATGGGAGAAGGGATGGAGAAGACAAAAGAAAGTTCTTGGAAGGGGAGCCACAAGTTGATCCTTTGTTTCTCATTTATTGCAGGAGAGGGAGCGAGCCCCCAAATGTTCCACACTGTGTCCCCAGGGCCTCCCTCTGCCCGCCCTCCCTGTCGAGTTCCTCCTACAACTCCGCTTAATGGGGGTCCTGGCTCCCTTCCCCCAGAACCACCTTCAGTTCCACAGGCTTTCCCCCCTCTAGCAGGCCCTGGGGGGCTCTTCCCACAGCCAAGGCTTCCCGACCCAGTCCCCTCTGGAGGCAGCAGCAGCCCTTGTTTCCTGCCAAGGGGCAATGCCCCCTCTCCAGCTCCACCTCCTCCACCTGCTATCAGCCTCAATGCCCCCTCATATAGCTGGGGAGCTGCTCTCCGATCCAGCCTGGTGCCCCCTGACTTGGGCTCTCCTCCAGCCCCCCATGCCTCCTCCTCACCACCTTCTGACCCTCCTCTCTTCCACTGTAGTGATGCCTTAACACCCCCTCCCCTGCCCCCAAGCAATAATCTCCCTGGTCCCCCTGGCCCCCCTGGTCCTGCCACTCAGCCACCAGTGTCTTCAGCCACTATGCACCTGCCCCTGGTCCTGGGGCCCCTAGGAGGGGCCCCCACGGTGGAGGGGCCCGGGGCACCCCCCTTCCTTGCTAGCAGCCTACTCTCTGCAGCGGCCAAGGCACAGCACCCCCCTCTCCCCCCTCCCAGCACTTTACAGGGCCGAAGGCCCCGTGCCCAGGCGCCCTCAGCTTCCCACTCCTCATCATCACCCCGCCCCTCTCAGCGTCGTCCCCGCCGCCCCCCAACTGTACTGCGATTGCTAGAAGGGGGAGGTCCTCAAGCCCCTAGACGGAGCCGCCCTCGGGCCCCCGCTCCCGCCCCACAGCCTTTTCCTCTCCCTGAGCCCTCCCAACCGATTCTCCCTTCTGTGCTGTCCCTGCTGGGACTCCCCACCCCTGGCCCTCCCCACTCTGATGGAAGCTTTAACCTTTTGGGGTCAGACGCACACCTTCCTCCTCCCCCAACCCTCTCCTCAGGGAGCCCTCCCCAGCCCAGGCACCCCATGCCGCCCTCCCTGCCTGGGACCACCAGTGGCAGCCTCAGCAGTGTGCCAGGTACGTGAGTGTGATGGAGCCCTTCCTCCCTTCGGGTGGAGAGAGACAGCCAAGGCATTTACGGAGAATTGAGAGAGCTCTGTGGTGGTTTTCTGGGTTGGGGGCAGGGAGGTTGGATTCTTTGGACGCTGGGAGGAAGGACCTCCCTTGAGCTGAACCTCTCTTTTTCTTTGCAGGTGCCCCTGCCCCACCAGCTGCCTCCAAAGCCCCCCTAGTCCCTAGCCCTGTGCTTCAAAGCCCATCCGAAGCGCTCGGGATGGGGTCGGGCCCAGCCTGCCCTCTGCCTCCCCTGGCTGGTGGGGAGGCTTTCCCGTTCCCCAGCCCCGAGCAGGGCCTGGCACTGAGTGGAGCCGGCTTCCCGGGGATGCTAGGGACCTTGCCTCTTCCTCTGAGTCTGGGGCAACCTCCGCCTTCTCCATTGCTCAGCCACAGTTTATTTGGCGTGCTGGCTGGGGGAGGGGGACAACCTCCCCCGGAGCCCCTGCTACCCCCACCAGGGGGACCTGGCCCTCCCCTAGCCCCAGGCGAGCCCGAAGGGCCTTCGCTTTTGGTGGCTTCCCTGCTTCCACCACCCCCCTCAGACCTTCTTCCACCCCCTTCCGCACCCCCTAGCAACCTCCTTGCCTCCTTCCTGCCCCTGTTGGCCCTGGGCCCCACAGCTGGGGATGGAGAGGGATCTGCAGAGGGAGCCGGGGGTCCGAGTGGGGAGACATTTTCAGGTTTGGGAGACCTGCCCCCCTTGCTGTTCCCCCCACTTTCAGCCCCCCCCACCCTCATAGCTTTAAATTCTGCGCTGCTGGCTGCCAGCCTGGATCCCCCGTCAGGGGCGCCCCCCCAGGTGAGGATGAGGATGAGTGGGTGGGACAGAACCAGAGGTAGAATCAGAGATAGGAGCTGGGAATCAAAGGCTTTCAGTTTCATGTCTGAGCTCTTCCTCAGGGTCTTTGGGGAGGGCTTAATTCTTGGCTGGGGGTAGGATGGCTGCAACAGCTGGGTCTGTATTTAATAAACATGGCCTACTTCATGTGAGGCTTCAGTGGGATTGTACATATGAAAGTACTCTAAACTTATTGAATACTTTACACATGTAAATGTAATAACTATTCTTTCTCCTTAGCCCTGTGTCCTGAGTGCTCCCCAACCTGGACCACCTACCTCCAGTGTCACCACGGCAACTACTGACCCGGGGGCCTCCTCTCTGGGCAAGGCCCCCTCCAACTCAGGGAGACCCCCCCAACTCCTTAGCCCTCTGCTGAGTGCCAGCCTGCTGGGTGAGTCTGAGGGAAGACTCTGGTGTGGGAGAGAAGAAAGGAAGCAGAAAAATTGAGAGTAGAGGCTGGATGAATTAGGGAAGAAAGTCTCTGACCACCGGGTAAAGGCTAAAAGAATAATAGGGTCTGCTCAGCCTAGCTGGTTGGCCTAGGGAGACCCTTGACTTTACAATTCCTCAACAGGTGACCTGTCTTCGCTGACCAGCAGCCCTGGAACCCTCCCCAGTCTGCTGCAGCCTCCTGGCCCTCTTCTCTCTGGCCAGTTGGGGCTGCAGCTCCTCCCTGTGGGGGGAGCTCCTCCACCCCTCTCAGAGGCTTCTAGTCCCCTAGCCTGCCTGCTACAGAGTCTCCAGGTGAGGGTATGGGTGTGGGTGTGTTTGTTAGGGAGAGAAGTTTTTCCCAAACTGGAAGTATACACATTTTGAGTTACAGTAGCAGAGGGACTGCATTTGAGACTGACTGAGATTTTGTTTTGTCTGCAGATCCCTCCAGAGCAGCCAGAAGCCCCCTGTCTGCCCCCTGAGAGCCCCACCTCAGCCCTTGAACCGGAGCCTGCCCGGCCTCCCCTCAGTGCCTTAGCCCCACCCCACGGTTCTCCCGACCCCACAGTCCCTGAGCTGCTCACTGGGAGGGGGTCAGGGAAACGGGGCCGGAGGGGAGGAGGGGGACTTAGGGGCATTAATGGTGAGGCCAGGCCAGGCCGGGGCCGAAAGCCTGGCAGCCGGCGGGAGCCTGGCCGACTGGCCCTCAAGTGGGGGGCACGTGGTGGCTTCAATGGACAAATGGAACGGTCCCCAAGAAGGACCCACCACTGGCAGCATAATGGGGAGCTGGCTGAAGGGGGTGCTGAGCCCAAGGATCCATCCCCTTCTGGGCCCCATTCTGAGGACCTTAAGGTGAATGCAGAGTGATGGTGGTCTGGGCACAAAGACTCTGAGGAAAGGTTGAGGCCAAGGCGCCTTCTCCTAACTTTTCCTACACACAGTCTGTCTTTTCTCAGGTGCCCCCAGGGGTAGTCAGAAAGTCTCGTCGTGGCCGCAGGAGAAAATACAAGTGAGTATTGGGCCCACCACAATACCGGCCTTTCCCCACATCTTTTTGGGTTTATAGAAATAGCTCAAGAGTGACTTGGCTTTCAGAAAGGCAGATACTTGCTTGAAGATGAATAAGGATATTACGCCTTTACTATCCAAACGTAGAAAGTTTCCCACCCAAACTCTGAAATTCACCTGGTGCTTGGGGAGGTGTTCCTGATCATCTGTGCCCCTTATTGCAGCCCTACCCGGAACAGCAACAGCTCCCGCCAAGACGTTACCTTGGACCCCAGCCCCACAACCCGCGTAAGTGTGCGTCCCTGTGTGGGTGGGTGCGGGTGCGAGTGCGTGTACGGGGTGAGGCAGGAGGAGAAGGTCAGTGGGAGTGGGGAGAAAATAAAGGACTTCCTGATACCTAGCTGTTTGATCACTTCTTTCAACTTCCCCTCTTGTATAGGCGGCTGTCCCTCTGCCTCCCCGGGCCCGCCCTGGCCGTCCTGCCAAAAACAAGAGGAGGAAACTGGCCCCATAGCAGCCATACCTGGAGCTGGATCTGACCCTGACTGGGGAGAGCTGAGTGCTGAGCCTTGGGAGCCCCTGCCAGCCACGTGCACCTGTGGACAGTGGGTGGGGGCACTACTCCCCACTCGGAGCACAAATGCAACCCCTTCCCCACAATCCCATCCTGAGCCATTGCAGGGGGTAGGGAGGTCACCCCCTCCCCCCCAAAGCCATGTCACTGAAAAGGCCTGGGGGGGGTATATGGCCCTCTCCCCACCAGGCTAAGGGGAACACCCCTTTCCCCAGGTCTTTTATTTGTTTAAGTTATTTTTGCACAAATGACTCTTTTATATTTAATTCGACTTCATTGCCTCCCTTCTCGAAGCCAGCAGGCTCAGTTTACAAACCTGTGAGCTACTGTTGGCTGCTGCCCTCCTTCCCAGTGAAAGGTACAAAGCAATAAGCATCATGCACCCTCCCCTCACCCCTACAACACCCCTCTGCCTCTGGCTCAGGTTGCTCAAAGCACAGATCCCTTCTTACCCCTGTCCCCAGGTTTGAAACACATAGCCTCATTTCAAGGTGTAGCCAGCTTCCCTCTACTTTCCTCTGGGATATAAAAAGGGGGTAAGGGGGCAAAGAGAGCCGTCTGGGTCTCTCCTCCCATACACACTACACTGCCCCTTCTCCCCCCGTCAAAACGCTCAGAGACGTTGTGACGATGCGACTGAGGATTATGCAACGTGGTCCAGCCGGAGCGGCCAGCATGACCAGCTGTCCAGGGGCTGCCTCCTGCCTTTTCTTTTGTAAAGACAAGACCTTTGGGAGTTTTAATTCTGTTTTGTACTTGCCCTTTGGGGCCTCCACTGCTTTTCTATGGGAGACACTCTTAATTTAACAGATGAGAATATTTTGAAACTCTGGCTCTGACTCTGTCCTCATTTTTTCCTTAGTTCTTTTGTAAGAAAAGGTTACAATTTAAATCCTTCTCTTGTAGTAGAGAGTGGCTTAGACTGTCTATTACACTGTGAATGTCTATCTCTGTAGTGCTGCCTCTTCCCCAGGAAACAGCAGAGGCCACACAGAGTACAACAGCATTTAATGGTCAGAAACAGTTGTACAGTATTACAATCAGTCACAGAAGCTGTGCTGGAGGACAGGATCCAATCCTTCCCCACACCAGGCAAAGCAGTATTGGACAGGAGCTGGCATGTGGCTGGGCCCACGTCCTCATCCCCGTGGCCTGAGGGGAGACCACCATCTAATATCCCCCAGGTTCCACTACTCTTCAGAGGAGGGGTGTAAGCCCCACATGCAAGAAGAACCCCTTGCCCCCAGTGTCAGATGGGATGTGAGAGTTATGATTAAGGGGAAACCCTGTGTAAGGTGTTAACGGAGTTCAAAGGGGTAGGGATTACCCCTGTTCTCCATCTCCCAAAGGTGCTCACTTTCCCAGTTTCTTCATCCGTTCATCAATGTTGGCAAAGTTCCGCTCAACTGTGGACAGGTTATCACGCATCGTTGTCTGCACCTAGAAAAGTGACAGAGCTATTTTACTCTTTGTCAGGTTCGGGTGCTTACCTGAATGAGGACCTGAAGAAATTCTCTTACAGAAGGCAAAAAAGATATGGAGGGGCATTCCCTGGTGGTCCAGTGGTTAGAACTCAGCACTTTCACTGCCAGGGCCCCGGTTTGATCCCTGGCTGGGGAACTAAGATCCCACAAGCCACACGGCGTGGCCAAATTAAAAAAAAAGAAAAAAGAAACGGAAACAAGTTGATGGGCCCCAGAGCGGGAAGGTTATTGCACCAGTTTCCAGGCTGCCCTGGAATACCGTGGACCTAGCACAGGGTCTGCCAAGCAGGCAGGCTTCTTAAGAATTCCCATCCTAACTTTAACCAGAACAGCTCTTTTATCTGTTTTATGTAATGAGGAACAAGTAAGATTTTGTTGACATGAGAGTTTCACAGGTCCAGTTTCAGAAAACTGCTCTGGAGGAAGAACATACACCAAGCACTTTAATTTATCTTGATGGTCCTATGATACAAGACAACTTTAGTGCTTCTCCCAGCTCTGAGAACAGTGCCCCCAACAGAAACCGAGGACTCGCTATGTGCTGGGCACTGCTAAGAGAATGAAGAAAGAGGCGAGGCTCACTGCCCAGCATCAGGAAGGAAGTGGCAGAATCAGGTGGGAGCCCAGCTCCTGATTTCAAAGGCCATGTTCCATCCGATGTGCTGTGCTCAGAAGCACCTGGTTTGAGGACCCAGAGAGGGTAAAACTAAGCTGTGACTACAGAGCGAAGGGGTAGCTTTTATAGGAAAAACTGAGGTTTACTGAACTCTTAACAATTCACTCATATTATTTCACCTAATCCATAAAACTCTGAGGTAGGTATAATTTTCCAGATGGTAAGATGGAGGTTCATAGATTAAATAAGTTGTCAAACGTCCCACAACCATGGAGAAACAGTATGGAGACTCAAACCAAGCCCCTGCCATACCACCATGCCACCAAACGGGCTAAGGCAGAACCCTATGGAGATGAAGCTGGAGAACCTAGCCTGTGTGTGCTGGGGAAGGGAAGTAGCCGGCCAGTAAAGGGGCACACACCTGGGTCAAGAGAGTGGCGCTGTCCTTGAGGGAACAAGCGATCATCTGCTGTGTGGTATCCAAGTGCGTCATAAGCTGACCAAACTGCACGGCTGTGAAATAAGGCCAGAACGGTATGTGTGGCGTTAGAATCCAAGACCAGAGGGGAAGGGAACAAAAGCTGCCCACTTTCTAATTCCTCTTAGCACCCCTGGCAGCTGGCCTCCCACCTTGTTCATGCAGCTGCCTGATGGTGACAAGTCTCTGCACCAGCTCAGGAAGGGTGGAGGCGAGGGGGCTCCAGCGCTGTATGGTTTCATACAGCTGGTGCACCTGGACGGACAAGACAGTGGCCAACCTTCAGCGAAGTACACACCATTCACTAGGGTGGGAAAGGTCAACTTGGTGGGGCAAGAGGGAAGCATTGCCTTTTCTCTGCTACTAAGAGCATATGAAGACAGGGACCTGAGGATTCAGTGCTCTCATGCTTTGCTCTTCACCACCAGAAGAGTACATAAGGGAGCAGGAAAGGGTACGAAGATGGAGGAAAGGTAACTTCCTGACCTTGCTCTGTGCATCTGCATCCCCTACAGAAGCTTTATGCTTGGCAATCTCGTTCACTTTTCCCAGGACACTCTGAAAGCACAGGTTTTAAGGTTGATAGGGCATCTAGGGCTTCCAGAGTCCCAAGCTACCTGTAATCCAATTTGCCCCCCACTTAATACCTGTAGCCGAGCCTCCACTTGGTCCAGAACTGCAAGGTCCAGGGTGCTCACCTTTGCTTGCAACAGCTCTACAGTCTCCTGGGGGCGGGAGTTAGGACAAGCTTCATGAAGGGGAAGAATCAGACTAGAAAAGGCCACCCCATATTCCACTGGAGGTAATTAATAAATAGCTACAGATCCAAAACCAACGTCCCAAGCAAACCCAATCCCGATATCCCCTCTAATCCAAACACTCCAGTTCCTTTTACACTCACCATAAGGCAGGCTCCCTGCAGACCTGCAGAAAGGGGATTCTGATGGGGAAAAGCAGGAAAGAAGTCAGTGGTTCTTATCTCTCCATGCGATTACCACCTTCTCCCATCCTTTCTGGTTCTAGCGGGCAACCCCTGGCTGATCCTGTAACTGGAGCCCTTTCCTGACTCCTCCCAGGATTCTGTGGAATGCTGTGGACCTCAGGGCTCAGGGCGCAGGATATGCGGGTTAGACTAAGTATAGGAGAGCACCTGACCTGAGCATCCTGATCACAGCGTACAGCTGCTTCCAGCTCCGCCAGGCGCTTCTCGAGTTCTGCCACCTAGGGGGAGGAAGGAGGGGAGATTTGCCGTCCACCTCCCTGCTGCTGCAGTGGGAGGTAAGATCCTGCTCTTTGCTTGTCTGCTTACCACTCCCCTACCCTCTCCCCACCGCTCTGCCAAGGGACTTCTTTCCCTGGAACACATCCCTAGTCAAAGTCTTCATTGAAAGTAGATGGTGAGGCAAACACTGAGAATGAGACATCAAGAGGAATCAAGTATTCCCAGCACCCTCTCCCCAGATGTGATCCCTTGGAGGGAGGGAGGCAAGTCTCTAGAGCCACATCTCCCTGGCCCCTCAACCAACATTACATACATACATACATATATACATACATACACACATACATACATACATACTTTGGCAGCTTGAGAGAACTTGTCCTGCTCAGGCCGAGAATGTAGTTCATAAGTGACAAGGCTGCTATCTGGGGGTGTCCCACTAGTGGTCTTTCCCCCTGAACCAGTCCCTTTGCTGTTCTTTGTTGCTTCCAGCTGCAGCAGTAGGCGCCTAGGTCAGGAAACCAGAAACAATGTCATGACTTGAAGGATGTGGGTCAGCCCAGTCACTCTCGTTTCTGCCTCACAGTCAGCATTAAGGAACAGCTAGGCCACTTCTCCCCTTCGTATCCCTGTCAGTACCTGGCTGAGTCCCTCTACACCCCAGTCACCAATGATTTCCAAACGAAGTCTGGCACCCACTTAGCCAGAGCTCCATCGGGGTCAGTAAGGTTGATTGCGGCATCTGGTCCCAGCAGCTTCTCCAGATGGGAAGCAACCAGCTGCTGCTTCAGGGCTGCCAGCTGTTTGGCCAGCACCACGGGGGTCAGCTTCTCCTCAGTGGCTGACTCCTTCACTGTCGTCTGGTATGAAAACAAACAGACAGTGAGGGGTGGCAAGAGTGAGTCAAGGAAAAAAAATAGATCAAGACCCTTAAAAATAGCTGCGGCTGAGGACTTCCCTGGTGGTGCAGTGGTTAAGAATCCGCCTGCCAATGCAGGGGATCCAGGTTCGAGCCCTGGTCCAGGGAGATCCCACATGCCGTGGAGCAACTAAGCCCATGCACCACAACTACTGAGCCTATGCTCTAGAGCCCACGAGCCACAACTACTGAAGCCTGGGCGCCTAGAGCCCGTGCTCCGCAACAAGAGAAGCCACCTCAATGAGAAGCCTGAGCACCGCAACGAAGAGTAGCCCCTGCTCACTGTAACTAGAGAAAGCCTGTGTGCAGCAACGAAGACCCAACGCAGCCAAAAATAAATAAATAAATATAAATTTATATTAAAAAAAAATAGCTGTGGCTGAAACTCACTGGGATGGTCCTTACCCACCTATAGCACCGAATATAAACTCATGTGCATTTCTAAACTCTGAAAACCTCAGTCCCCTTATCCAGGAGCTTAGGGAAGCTTTCTCCTCCTGCTGGGAGGTCTTCCTCTGCTACGTAAGTCATAGCAGAGAGGGGAGAAGAGAGTTTATAGTTACCTTGATTTTCTCAACTTCAGTCGTCAGCTCTTGGACCTCATGCAGCAGTCTCTGGTACTTTTGCTGGGGTGTCTCCTTCACTCCCAGACCCTCTCCAAGCTAGAGAGCAAGCACAGATGGTGATGTTACACTTCCCAGTAGAGGGAACCTCAAGAATTTGTCCAAACCCCAGGCCTAGTTTGTAAGTGTATCATGCCCAACTCAGAATCCACACCATCCTAGTCCAGGAGGACTGGAGATGGCTGGAGGCCTGGAGACGCTCCAGAGCAAAGAGCAGGGGGACAAAGCATCCTCAACTGCATCCTGCTGGCCTCCTCAGGGCCCCCAACCACAGAGAAACTTGGAATCCCAACTACGTCCCTTGATCTCTCTCCTAAATGCCCGCTGGGTAGGACTGCTGCACCATTCCCATCAACACACACACAACAAACCATCTCGTATTCTCCAGATTCATATCCCGTTCTTTTGGTTTTTCCAATTCGATCTGAGAAATCTGCCAAGAAAAGAAGACGGAATTGAGGGCCTGATCAAGACACACGGCAGTCATAGTCTCAGATGACTGTGAGGGCTTCCATAAGACAGCCCAAAGCAAAAGTCAGTAAGGCCTGAGGTCAGGCTTCCCCATCCAATTTCCAACCAGGTCTCACCAAGTCCCTTTGTTCCCACTCTCTTGTCTTTGAACTTGTCATAGGCAGCATTGGGATTGACAATGATGTGCTCCACACTTGTACTCGTCAGCTCCTCCTGCAGGAACAGGTAGTTCAGACCAGGGGCAGACTCATTCCCACCCTCGAACATCCCCGACCCCACAAAATCCCCAAACCACTGGGAGACTGGGCTGTACTTTCCCAAGGGGAAAGAAGGGCGGCTCCATTCCAAGCTACAGACCCAGGTTCAACCTAGGAAATGAAAGCTTCCTGGTAAATTCGGAGTCTCAGTTGTATAAATATTAACACCCTGATTCAACTGGGAACAGAGGCAGCATAAACTCCCCGCCCATTCTGTACATAAGCCTCCCTATCCCCTCCCCTTCCCCAATCCAACTGGGCCCTCCCAGTTATCTGGCACACACCATGCATTCAGGGCAAGAAATCAACTTGGCTTCTTTTAACCTCCCCCTCCTAAAAGTAAATTTCCTTGCTGCTGAGGAAGTCTATTTTCAAGCTAACTTCCCATCCCTGCTGGAGGGAAAGAGGAGACAATCAAGCTACTAACTCTGAGAGTGAATATCAGGACTTCCATAGCTGCTGAAGGGAAGGTACCAGCTCTTAGATACAAAGGGAAGGTTGGCAGAAGGCCTGACCAGAAGCCTTGTTTCCAGGCTGCCGTGAAGTCAGGGAATTCGGGGGATACAGAGAAGAGGCAAATGCTTTTTAATTTTTTGGCCGCGCCGCGCGGCACATGGGATCTTAGTCCCCCAACCAGGGATCAAACCCATGTCCCCTGCATTGGAAGCGTGGAGTCTTAACCACTAGAGTGCCAGGGAAGTTCCTTGCTGTATTATTATTATTATTATTATTTGCGGTACGCGGGCCTCTCACTGTTGTGGCCTCTCCCGTTGCGGAGCACAGGCTCCGGACGCGCAGGCTCAGCGGCCATGGCTCACGGGCCCAGCTGCTCCGCGGCATGTGGGATCTTCCCGGACCGGGGCACGAACCCGTGTCCCCTGCATCGGCAGGCGGACTCTCAACTACTGCGCCACCAGGGAAGCCCACCGTATTATTTTTTAAGGGACATCTTAGAAGCAACAAGCATAAGCTGTATCTGTTTGCCAAGAGTACCCATGGGCAAAGGCCACGTTTAAGTCCTGAAATGGAGATAGCCCCGGATCTTTTCAGGGAAGCTGCAGTACCTGCCTCTTCTCCCTGACCCTTCTGCTGCTTCTCAAGCACTGAAGCTCTTCCATAAAGAGGGGAGGTGGTAAAGAAAGTGAAAGAGATTCCACCCTAAAAATTGACGCAGAAAGGTTCCCTCCTTACTAGGTATCTATTAGCTGTTCAGATTCTAATAACTGCACTAAGACCATGCCCTCCAGACTGCATGTCTCTCCTTCAATTGTCAGCAGTCCGACAGGTCTCACTACGTTACTGAAGGAAGTGGAAGGAGACCAGAAATCCTTTTCTGTTGGGGTGGACATCTCCACCTTCCACAGGAAGAAGGCAAAGAGAGTCTTCCCTCCTTTAGCCAGAGCAATGATTCTCAACCCTGGCTGCACAACAGAATCACTTAGAAAAGGGCGGGGGGGTGGGGGTGGGGGAGAGGCCTGGGTTCACCTCTGTAGATTCTGATTTAATTGTTCTGGGGTAGGGCCAGGGTAGTGGGCCAGTTTAAAAGCTACCCAGGTCATTCTAATATGTATCCACGACTGAGAGTCTCTGTCTGTGTGTGTGTAGTAGGGGTTGATAGGTGGGGGAGCAGTTATGATGGAGAGACAGGGAGAAAGAGCAGCAGACACAAGCTCCGTCCTTCATCTCTGCTCTGCTATTACAGAAGGAACCAGTGTGAGTGGCAGCTTTATAAATAGGGAGGAGGGGGGTAAGGAGAAAATATCAACTTCGACCTTTACCTCTTCTTCAGGGAAGTGCTAGGCAGAGGGGCAAGAGCTAAAGATTAAGGGAAAATAAAAGGGTTCAAGGTCCCATATGCAAGTGCCTAGGGGAAGAAACAACTGAGCCCCAAATTATTCTCTCCTTAATTTTCTCTGAAATGTTATGGCCAGAGCACACACTGGCCAAATAATTGTGTGGTCTCTGGCCTCTAAAAAGTGTTTGTCTGAGAAGGACTCATGTTCAGGAAGGAACATCACCCTCTCTCAAGTTCCCCCTCAAGAATATGCCTCTCCTCCTGTGAGTGCCCCGATCAAGGCCAATGAGGTAGAAAAAAAAACCTCTCTGGGAGGCAGAGTCTACAGACCAAGGAAAGAAATTAATCACAGCTACCATTTTGTTAAGCCCTTATTATAAGCCAGGCACTATGCAGATGAGAACCTGCTTTCCTAAATAGGGAAGGTGTGGAATAAGAAAGGGTCAACAAACAGAGCATGAGTCTCAGAGGTTCTGGGATGGTAGCAGGGATGGTCAGTGCTTTCATCTCACTATTCCTGCTGCAGGAGCACATCCTGACGCAGAAGGGCTGCCCGACGCTGGCATCCTCTTGGAGCCTCTCCGAGGGTGTGGCCCCGGAGACTCAGGTCGACAGCATACTTTAGCCCTCTGGTGGCACCTACTCCGCCAGTGACTCGGAGATCTGGGGGCATGGGCTGGAGGTAATGTCATTACAGTGATTCGTGAGATGGGAAAAGGTCAGCTGGGGCTGGGGCTGAATAGAGGGACAAAAGATTTAGTAGAGATAAAAGGACAGAGAAACAACTGCCCATCATAGCACACCCCGTTAAAAAGCACATGAAAGGTCAGGCTTCTTACCAGCTCCTTGTGGTTTCCCCAGAGGTGAGAAAATCAAAAGAGTTAAAAGGAAAGGGAGTGGGGACATGGGGGTGAGGGAGGGAAAAAAAAGACAAAATTGTTATTAGCAAATTGTCACACGCACTACATGATAGTCTTCAAACATACTGCACCACAGGGCCCAGGGGAGCCTAGCAAAATTTTGGGGCCAAGAAATTTCAGCTGGGGTCACCACATACCCCAAGAGAAAGAAGAGCTTGGGACCCTTTCCTCTCTGGTGGTGAGGATGTCATGAAGCTTTGCCATTAACAGCAGCAATTCAGGATCATCTGAGAACTAGTAGTTAGATGTTGCAAGCTGGTGGCATGGAAGAGGACAGTGGGGGGAGAGAAGGCTGAGACGGAGGGGAAGCTGGAGAAATGGCAGAATGTGAAGCAGAGGCTGGGAAGACATTCTGAGAACGTGTAGCTGATTGAAGGTCCATGATTCTCAAGGGGGAGCTCATGGCTCAAGTCTTCTTATCTCTCGGTTTCTCTAGTTTTGAAGAATTAGGCATTTGGATGGCAGAATCAGTCATAATGAGGGTGCTCATGTGGGTGGTTTGATATGACTATGTTAAGCAGAACAAAATATGTCAGGTACAGATGGTGAGTTTAAGGAAATCCGAAGTACCTAATTGAAGCCCCATCCTCATTCTCTGTTGCCAGAGGAGAGGCAGGGCAAATCCTGGTCCCTTGCGTAGTGTGGTGTATTATTTGCATCCATCTTGAGTGGCTGGGAACTCACCCTACAGCTCTGAGGGATCCAGAGCAATTCTGCCATGATGTGCTAGCACAAAGAGTCCAAAAGACACCAAGATTCACAGCTACCAGACATGTGCAGAACATATTTCTTCAACCCTCTGTTCACAAGGTTCACAGGGGTTGGAGGGTACACAAGGGGGAAAGGTGAGAGTATCTCAAAGAGGCTGTATTTTAGTTCAGGCCACTAAAGTAGACAAGGCTCCACTTCCAGGCAAGACTGTAAAGAACTGCCAGGAGAGGAAATCCAGCTGTATGCACAGCCTGTCCAGGATCTCTACTGATGGGCAGACAGAAGTGTGGGAAGTCGAGGATGGTTATATGTATATGAAAACACACGACGGGACAAAAACAACTGCATCCTCTCCCAGAGATTTCAGCTAGATACATCTGAACTTCAACCTCGCCATTCCCCTGTCTCATGCCAAAGTCCAGCCCAGCCGAGACTCCTCTTTCAGCTCAGGGTAGAGGTGGATCCAGGTCCTGTGGTCTAGGCTGGGATGTCTCTGCAGAGTGGGTGTAAGCACTCACAGGTGCACACATGCAAACACACAAGGGGAGGCACACACACTATACCTTTCTCTTACTTGCCTCACCAAGCTAAAACCAGCTTGAGAAAAACTCAAGGAAAAAGAGAGGACAATGGGCCATAAGTTCAAGTTCAAATCATGAGGAACAAGCAGAATGGGGGAGGAAAGAAAGTCAAAAAAGGAAAAGTGGTGTATTTGTTTGTAAATAGTATATACCACCTCCAGGTCTGACCTATGCGTGGGTTGGGAAATGAGATTTTAGGGATAATTTCTGTAACCTGGAGTAGTAATAGTCACCATGGGAACCTATTACACCAGCCAACTTGATTAGAAAATTCTAAGTGCCCTGATCCCAGGTACCAGTTTACCTGGTACAGGACTCTCAGTCCCTCTCACTAATAACCTCCCAGACGCCCCAGGGTTGTTTGGCTAAGTGGCTATGCCTCAGAGGGCAAGACCTGAGGTTCCAGATCAGACACAGGAAGAGGTCACTGCTGCTCTCTGAGCCTGTTAGGCTCTGTGCCAACACCGCAGCCAGGGGCACTTCGGAACCATGATGACAAGGAAGATGGATAGTGCTGTAGAATAAAACTGTCCAGGATGGACCAACATAGTGCTGACCATCCAACCATTTCTAAAGGAAGGGTACAGAAACAGAAAGACTCACGAAAGCACAAAGAACCCAAGCTAGTACCTTAAAAATGTATATAACACCCCTTTCCTATCCCATTTACTTTTCTCTAAAGGCTTAGCATAGGGGAATATTAAAATGAGGTTTTTACCAGGTATAATCCACATACAGTCAAGAAGTGAGGACTGTTGCTGTCCCCCTTGTTCTCCACCCTTGTCCAGAATGGCTAAAAGTCTCTCCCTTTCTCTTAACTCAGTCTATGGAGGAGAAAGGCAACCCCCTTCCAACTCCAGCTCTTAAATGCCTTATGTCCAGAAGCATTCTTAGTCTCCATGCTTCTATCCCATCCTCCATTGGACAGTTGTATTCTGCACACCTCACAAGGGGAAGAGACAATGATCCATGAATCATAGCTGTGCTTCTAAACCTTGATTAAGGATCTTTAACCATGAGGCCAGCAGGCCCCTTAGCGACCCAGCTAGAGATGCATTAGAATTTAAAACAATTAGCTGCAACAATAGCACAGAGACAGAGCATTGCATGCGAGATGGCAAATGAAAAAAACATGCAGAGAAGAAGCATCGAATGGTCTTACTTGTGCAAACTAGTGTCCAGGCAAGGTGGTGAGGAGGGAGGATGGGGGAAGCATTAGGAAAAACTCAGATAAGTTCAAGTGTGCCAATAGTCAATGAACACAATCAAGCATACTCTGTGATATCCTAAACTGTAAGGAAAAGAATCTACTATTTCACATCTCAGGCTGGTGGAGTTTTCAGCATTATCTACCCTTTGGAGAACTGAAGCCTCTGCCACAGACCCACCGAACTAAGGCTAGATCACTTTTTCCCTTTCACATGCATCAGGGATAGTTACAGCATAAAGGGAGGAACTAAATCCTATTTCTAGTGAGTCTTCTAAATTTACTCCCCTTGTTCCGGCAGTTCAAAAGCCATGAGCAGAATGCCACACAGACCCAAAGGTAGGCTGTGGGCCCAGGGGGGAAGAAATTCCAGTTGGGAATTAGCTTTCCTGACAAGACATTTTAAGAAAAGTTTCCAAAAAGCCCATCACCCCAATCAACCCAGGAGTGTCTGAAATGCAGAGGGGATCCTCCTAGATTGAGGAGTTAAGAGCTAGACTGTGCGGTTTTCTGGCCCATTCACTTTAGAATATTTTAGCTCCTGCTAAAATTGTTTTGAAGGGATAGCAGGAAAATCAGGATTATGTTTACCAAAAATAAAACCTTCTACTACTTTCCTCCCCCATCCTCCCCACCATGGGAATCGCAAACTTTAATGTTTAAGTTAAACTAGCAATTACAATCTTTAGGGGCTATTATAGGATATTATTTCCTTCAGCAGCCCAATTTCTTCCACAGTGGAGCAATGAGAAAGGAAGTGAAAAGACAGTGAAGGTCAATACCCCTTGACTATTTCTTCAAATAAAAATCTGGAGACTGCCCTGAAAGGTTCCATACGAAGCCGGTCATACTGGTTGTCTCCAGGGAATGGAACTAAGCAGTGGCAGGCAGCGGTGGGAAGAGATACTTTTTGTTCTACGTGCATATATTACCTACTTCAAAAACTAATAAAATTAAAGTTGAAAATAATCTGGAAACTAAGGCAGAACATGCTCTCGCCAGGAGTGAAGAAGGTGACTGAAATCTCATGGTTCAGCCACAATAGTGGTGATGTGCACTGTCACCTGTACTAGGTCTTGGGAAGGTAAGTGAGAAGGGGACAGGCTGCTAGTGAGAATCCAGGCCTCACAGAAATGAGGTTTCTGGATTGTCTAAGTACAACCCACTGCTCCTCAAGTTGCACATATACGTCAGTATTAAGAGCAGTGGCAGAACCATTACTCAGCTGACTTCCTGAAAGCTGCCCTCCTAAGGCCCACAGGGACATGCAGGGGCCAGAGACATTAGCTGACATCAGGAAACATCTCAGGCCTCTCCCACTCCCGCCAGGGCTCTTGAAGTAGCTGAAGGTCTCCCCACCCCATTTACTCCTCCCTAGTGATGGAGAGTCATTTAGCTGAGCCTTAGGTGATGTAGGCAACTTAGCTCCTCTTGTATTTACCATCCAGTTCCTATATACTTCTATACTGGCATTCTGGGCTACATGCTGCAGGAAATGAACACTTACGGTGTGCTCTCCCCGTCAGCCACCCCACTAGATGCTACTAAAATAGGCTGCTCAGGCTCGGCAGGGAGGATCGGCCAATCAGGGATGCACATTCAGTTCTTCCATGCCTGGGATGAGGGTCATGTTCTTTTTATTAAGAGATAGCCCATAACTTCAAAAGGAGAATTACAATGTATTTTTTCGTTTGGAAAGGGGACTGCTGTATTACCTGTCTGTATCACAGCCAGCGACAAAGGGACAAAGTTCCACTCGTTATCTCACTATGAAGGCTTGATATTTTATAGGCAGAGGCCTAGGCCAGAGTTGAACAGTCTCTGAACTATGGTAGTAGAATGGAGTCCTCGGTATACATACTCCTGCCCTTTGAGGTCAGAGACTGCTCCCTAATAAGACACCTCTTAGAGTGACAGGTCTACACCTAGGTCCTGAGCAATGACAACATCTGCATTATCTCCAGATACTCAAGTTTGGGGGACAGACTGACATGCCAGCAAGTACAGAAGCAACAAGGAACACACCACTCTGAGAGGGGACAGGGAAGGTGTTCCCCACAAAGTAGGAACCACTTCCACATGGGGGAAATCAAATAAGGAATAAGTGAGTACGCCAAGCCATACATTATAAGCCAGCCACCAGCATTCTCCAGAACTAACCAGCCCCACAGACATAACCACAGGACTTACAGACACACATACTGAGCCTGTTCCCACTGACTCTTGGTCACAACTTTATTGAGATGTCACACCATCAGTGTGACCCTAGCCCAGCTCTCCTTGGAAATTACAGAACCTAAAACACATCCTATAAGACATGTTAACAGATCTTTGCTCCTCTTGGCACTTACATATAGAATTTTTACTATGTTGATTTCACTCACTCAATTTTTTCTTTCATGTTTCCTACATGTATCCTAACTCCCCCATTAGTCTGGGTGATTTTTGAGGGCAGGGACATTTCTTCCTCTGCATTGCACAAAAATCAACAGAGAATGAACACATTCAATAAATGATGCTAAGTGGTTTCCCTTATGGTTAAAATGTGTCCATAACTAATTCTTTCCCCTTGAGTTCTTCTTGAATCTGAAAGTGCTACCAGGGCCTCTCCTCTGCTGATACGAAAGATTTATGTGCTTCCTCAAATTTGTTTTGCTCTAACCAGGTTCCTTATCTTTCTAAAATCTCGAATTCATTTTCCTGCTCCTTGGCCAATGTATACTGTATATTCACATAAAAGAGTATTCCTCAATACTTGAAAGTCTAGCTCTTGTTAGGATAATAACAAACATGTACTGAGCAATATATTTTATGAAATAGAAGGCCTAGCCAGGTCTTAACCCCAAGCAGTTTGTAAGTGCTCAGGATTCATGAATCATTACCATGGACTAGTACCCAGAGCCCTAACTAAGTCACTAGCCCCCAACCTGTTTTAAGATATTTCAATTGTATTTAAAAGGCCCAAGTACCAGGCCTCTTAGCTGTAATTCCACTGACCTGACTCTCCTTCCTGGCATTGCTCATTTGCAAGCCCTGCGACATACATACCACCCAGGCTGGGTTGGCATACCCGCTTATTGCTGTGGGTGGCTCACCAGAAAAGGGAAAGGGCCTGCCTGGGGGAGAGAGATCAGAGTCCAGACGAGTCCTGAGGCAGCACACAGTCTTACCGCATCAAACTCCGCTTGATCATCCTCAGGCAGGTCGCTGGTTTCATAAACATCTGGCTCGTTCCTGGCCTGCAGGTAGAAGCAGTGACCACCCAACCTCACTACCCAGCATCCACCAACACCCCTGACCCCACTCCATTTGAACAAGTTAACAGAGAAAGCAGGCTGTGACGCCACGATTCTGCCCCTTCTTTCACCTGCCCCGTGACCTGCCTGTCAGTTCCCATGTCTCAGAGGGGTGGGGATAACAGTGGGGACATCTGATGCTTAATGGTGAATGTTAAGTGATGACAAAGACGTCACCCTGAATCTGAAGGGGGGCGGGTCCTCGGCACTCATGTCAGGAGGAGAGGAGCTATCATTAGGCCCTGTACACACTACCCTGGCACAAGGGCTGAGAGTGACTCCGGACCTTAGTACCCAAGGTCCCATCCCAACCCCCACCCCGAGAATGCAGGCAGGGCAGCACAAAGGGAGGGTACATGCCGGCCTGTGCGGGGGTGGTTTGGGAAGGAGGTTCCCCAGAGGACATAGTTCTCCATCTGGCACAAGAGGGGCTCTGTCACGGTAACCTCTTCACTCTTGCCAGGGTGAAGGCCATCACCAAATGGTCTGGTATGTGTGTCTCGGGAGGGGGTGGGGGGCTCATGGGAAGATTTGGGGAGACACGGGTGGTGTTGACACGGATGGCAGAAGCACTCGAGCACAGTGCTAAGTGCCTGGAGATGATTTCTGAGCCGAGAAACCGGCGACTGCCGGAAAGGGGCCTTGTAGGCCGTCCCACGGCCCAGCCCAGTCGGGTCGAAGGAGTCCGGAGGGTGCAGCGGCCGGTCGGGGAGCTAGCGGCGGGAGCCCTCGGGGCGGAGGAGGGGTTTCAGGCGGGAAGGGTCACGGGTTGCTGTCTGTTGGGGGTCCTTAGGAGGTCGGGGGCGCGGTCTTGGGGAGCCAGAGCCGGCCGTGTACTCACAATGCCGGGAAGGTCGGCGTATTTAGGGTCCGCCATGGCGGCGGCGAGGCGGGGTTGGGGGACCGGGGCCTCGGTGGAGCCGGGGCCGGTGTTCGGGTAGGGGAGAGGCTGGGTCCGGGTCCAGGATAAGGCGGCCGCAAAGGGAGCGGTGGAGGAGGCGGAGGAGTAGGAAGTCTCGCGACAGGAGTAGTACAGGGGAAGGGTGAAGCAAAAGTCGCGAGAACAACCCGCTACCACACCCCTGGAGTGACAGGGATTGGCGAGAACAAGACCTGGGAATGACGTAGTGGCGGGGAAGCGTCGCCTAGGATTGTGGGATATGTAGTCTTGGACGATCCGGCTTGGGCGGGTGACGGACAATAACGCGCCTTGGGAGTTACCTCGTACGACTTATTTTCTTTCGTTTTTACGTCGAGTCTGTGAAAGAGCTTTTATAATTCCTGTTTCTCGAATAAATTTGGACTCCCAGAAATTAAATGACTAGGTAAAAATAACACAACTAGGCATGCTATGGCACAGCCAGGGCTTCGAAACAACAATAACAACAAGTAAAATTTAGTAAAGATTTAGTCATGTTAGGAATGAGAAAGTTAAGTAAACTTCTCAGGTTAGGGCTGTCAGGTAAAATACAGAGCACCTAGTTAAATGTGAATTTCGGATAAACAACTAAGTCTTTTCAGTATAAGTACGTCCCATACGGTATGGGACATACTAACACACACAAATTATTAGTGTTTCATCTGAAATTCAAATTTAACTGGGCTTCCTGTTTTTGTTTTTCAAATCTGGCAATTCTACCTCAAATAGAATAGGCACTTGGTAGCACCATGTCTGTCTGAATACCTTCTGTGCTCTTAATCCCTTCACTAATGGTTTTCAGACTTTTGAATTTCACAGTTCAATACAATTAAAACAACAAAAAACCTTTTTGAAGATAAGCATAGTATTGCTACCTTTTTATTTTGCCAAGTAAGTACATTAAAAAAAAAAAAAAAACTACTCTCTACTATTACCATCATTACTTAGTAGAAAAGTATGGAAGGACATACAGTACTCTCAGAATAAAAGTCCTTTGAAACAACAAATTCAGCTTTATTAAAAAAACTTACCACATTCCACATTGTGTGGTGGCTTTTGGGGGGAGGGATGCATACACATGAACTTTTTTCTCTGGCCAGTGACCCTCTATGGACTAGCATTTTGAAACTCCTTCACTAAGGATGCCATCCTGGAACCCTTGGGCGCCTGAGGTTGGGCTATTTCCTGAGCTTGCAGGATGCTGCAACAATTAGAAATAGTGCCAGACCAAGTGACTGAAGAGATGCCTATATTTCTGAGTTTATAGGAACTCATTGTCATTCTATGTGTCCTCTCCTGGCTCCTCCCCAAGCCTCTTTCTCCATAGTCCTACTGCCTACCCATCCAGCTTCTTATGCTGAACCCTTTTCCTTCAGTTTCCTTAAGATTCAAGGTGAGTTAGGGGTATATGTCCAACTTGGAGACCCCTTCAGCTGCCTTCCGAGTGGTTAGGTCTTGTCTGGCCAGGCCATCTTTCTCTCCTCCTTGCCTCATAGTATAGTATCTAAGTGACCCTAGACACTTACCAGGCAATTGCTAGGCAGAACCTCCATCCCCTCCTCCCTTCTTCTCCCATCACCCTGCTCCTCCCCTTGGCTTAGAGCCTCAACTCCTGCAGTCTAACTCTGTTGGCCAGCAGAGGCCCTGTGATGTGGAGAAAAATCAATCTGGCCAGTTTCTAGGTGGTTCTGTCCAGGGGCTGCAGCAGGAGTCTGACCTGAGGGGAGGAAGGACACAGAATCTCTAGCCTTGGCTCTTTTTTTCCCAGGGAAGGGAAAGAAACAGAAGAAGGGCCTGAGAAAGGGGCTGGTGTGTTGGGACTCTGTCCAACAGTACTGAGACAGTAAGCACTCACGTAGGTGCCTAAACCTGCCTGAAGCCCAAATGCAGATGTCTGCTCTAGAGGTCCTTTCTCAAATCCCCTCTGGCCTTACCCACCGCCATCATCACCCCTCCATCACTGCTTTCTGACTCCCTTTCTCTTGCAAAATTACTCTTGCCCACCTCCATCCCAGCCCCAACCTATGAGGCAAAAATAAGAATTTTACCTGCTTTTGAATTCTAATAGGCCAGAATAGGAGTTTTTCTTCCTTCCAACTGGGGACCT
This sequence comes from Monodon monoceros, assembly GCF_005190385.1. Classification (NCBI taxonomy): domain Eukaryota; kingdom Metazoa; phylum Chordata; class Mammalia; order Artiodactyla; family Monodontidae; genus Monodon; species Monodon monoceros. The sequence goes on from NW_021703783.1 coordinate 43,483,279, forward strand.
ATTGTGTATGTTGGGGAGAGAGTAGAGTGCACCTTTGGATGCAGAAGCGGAAGGGAAGACCCAGACCTCCCTTGACCCTCCTCTCTGAAAAAATGGGACCTGGACACCCACCTCCATAGGGGTACAGGCAGCTGCCCTTGAAGGCTGAGTGGTGGGCTGGGAATCTTTGCGAAGGTTGTGGGGAGAGGGGAGGAGAGGTGTGCCCCCACTTTGGAGAGAGGATTGTGATGGGGGTGAAGGATGCCTTGGAATAAAGGTGTAAGCACTATTGACTCTCTTCCCTGGACAGTAGACAGGCCCACCTCGGATCCCTTAGCCCTTCCAGGGGGGTGGAGTCCGAGCGAGGGACAGACGGGTCCGGGATGCAGGGGGTGGGACGCAGTGAGTGACTGGGGTGGGGAAGGGGTGAGGACCAGATAATCTCTGAGGGTTAGGGGTGGGGAGAGGAGGCGAGAAAAGAGCAGAGGCGCCGCGGTTCGGCGGCGGGCGCCGCGGAGTGACAGCCCCCAGCGAAGGAAGCCCCGCCCCGCTCCTCCATCGCCGCCCCGCCCAGGCCCGCAGCGCCGCGCTGCAGCGCAAGGGGCGGAGAGGCAGAGCGCCGAGAGAGCACCAGACGCCCAGGTCTCCCGCATCCCGGTGCCGCAGGAGCGAGGAAGCGCGCCTCGGCCCTGTTCCTCAGCCTTCGTCCAGGCGCCCGCCGCGCCTTTCTGAGACCCAGAGACCGAGCACCTGCCCTCCGCCTGGGCCTCAGCTGAGCCCCTCTCCCCCGGAGCACATACGACCCCTGCAGCAGAAGAAGTGCCCCAGCCCCACACCGACGACCACCATGGCCGAGACCAACAACGAATGTAGCATCAAGGTGCTCTGCCGATTTCGGCCCCTAAACCAGGCCGAGATTCTGCGGGGGGACAAGTTCATCCCCATTTTCCAAGGGGACGACAGCGTCGTTATTGGGGTGAGTGCCGCCCCTGGAGGGAATTTCGTAGAGGGGGCGGGAGGCTGAATCTTTTCCCCTGCCGAGCCTCAGCCCCTGCCTGTCTCTGCGCCCTCTCTCCACCGCTCATCCTCCATCCTTTTCGCCGCAGCCCCTCCTCTCCCTGCATCAGGATGGCTGGGTGTGGCCTGGCCAGGCCGGCGGCCGAGTCTCTGCAGAGCGAGAGGGGGCTACTTTCCCGCGATCAGGGGCCGGATTCCCCTTTGCTGCGCTCTGCAGCGTCCCCACCCCTAGAGCCAGTCCCATGTTTTTCTGATGTTTTCCTTCTTCCCTAGGGAAAGCGCATCTTCCCTTTGTTATTGGCTCAGATCTCTACCCCCACCTCCCAGGAAGGGGGAGACTAGTGGATGGGCTAGATGAGAGGTGGGCAGTCCAGGGTCTCTGCGGAGATATAAATGAGAGTGGACTCTAAGATCAAGGCCTCCATCATTCCCTGAAGTAGTTACAGCCTGGACTTGGGGGGAGGGCACAGGTCTGATGAAGGGTTTTCAGAGAAAGAAATATGTTGGTGCCACACCCAGTTTGGTGGGGGAGCCTCTGGGTCCTAAGGAAATGTCTGCCTTTCTCTCCCAGGTACAGTAGGAGGAGGATTTCAGACCCCCCAGCTCACCCTAACAAATAAAAATAACCAAACCCTGAGATCCTAACAAGTAGTTGCGTATTCATCCTTTCTCTTGATGATCCAATAAAAAGTAGCAAGACATCTCCTCTACCTCATCATGACAGCCCCTACCCATGGAAGAGACCTTGTTAAGAAGGAGAACTAGCATTTACTGTGTGCTTGTTACTCTACATATATTATTTAATCTTCAAAACAACACTCTGAAGAAGGTATTAATATTTCCACTTTACAGATGAGGAAATTGAGGCCCAAAGAAGTTGAATGACTTTCTCAAGGTCACACTGTTAATTCACGGATCTGAACCTAAATCTGTGACTCCAAAGCTCACGTCTTTCCTTCTGTATCACATTGCCTCCACGGTTTTCTGTTCTGGGCTTTTATCTGTGATGGCTCCAAAGGAATTCCTAGGGAATTCCTCACCTACCCCTCCTTTCCTAGATTGGTTGGGACTGTCAGGCTATGGGGTGAAAAGATCTGGGGTTCAGTCCAATAGGGAGTCGGGCTTAAGGGGTGCTGGGCCAGGAAACTGTAGCCAGTTTGAGAAGGGAGAGGCCCATATAAGGACCATCCTCAAGGTCAGGGGCACTTCTTATGTGTCTTTGATCCACAGTGCTTGGCACAGGGCATGCTTGTTAAAAGAATGAAGGAAAAAAAAGGGAGGGAGCCTGGGCCTTCTGAATCAGTGAGATTGGGACTTTGAGTAAACATGCCTTAGGAAGAGACTTGCTTACCTGTCCTGTCCCTAAGGGCCCTAGTCCATCACCAGGCTCTCTCACCCACACTATGGACTCAAATGGGTGCTTTCGCCCTGTGTGTGTGCTTATGTATGTGTGTGTTTGCCACATAGAGAGGGCCCCTGCTTCTCTTTGTCTCAGGGACGTTAGACCTTGCAGTCTGGTCAGTCTGGCCAGGCTAAAATAATGCCTGGATCAACCCTCGGGGCCTCTTCTCTGAATAGTCTGGACAGTGGGCGTTAGCTGTGAGAGTTAGAGCTTGAGGGCCCCCTGAGACATAAAGGCTGAGAAATAGGAGAAAGGTAGTTACGGAGGAACAAATCCACAAAAGGCTTCCACTTTTAAGGCTAGCTTCCTTGCTCTGGGTTTTTTAGGTAAATCTGAACCAACTCCTTTAGGCTCTCTGGGCCATCCATCCTGGCACGGTGGGCACAGGGCATGGGGTGATGTTGGGAGGAGTTGTGTTGATCTGTCCGATTTGCCTAGCTAAACAGGAGAGACATGGTGGAGGTTGGGAGAGAGGAGAGATGAAGAGAGGCCCAGGGCCCCCTGCCAATTCAGATTGTATCTTACTCCACAGCTGTTTCTGCCTTATCTGTTTTGCCTGATGTTTACAGGGCTATACCTTTGTCTTGCTCTGTATCTTCCCATGCCCTAGCCCTTCCTGTCAATCTCTCCTGCCAAGATAAGTGCTTATGGGGGGGCCATTTTGTCTCAGGCAGCATCCTTGGAGCTTGCCTTCCCAGCCTTTCTATATTCATTCCTCATTCCGGAGGATGAGGGCTATAGGAGAAGTGATTTTGAGGAGTACCTTGAGGGTCCCAGCAAGGGAAAGAAATCTCCCATTCCCTTTCTTCTCTCTTCCTCTAGCTCCCTTTGGGGACCAGTGTGTGGGAAACTGAGGAATTCATGGAGCAAGCAGCTTCAGGATGTCTGGGAAGGTGAGGGAAGGATGAAGGTGGGAGAGGCTAATCTCTCCAAGCCCAACCCCTGCTCCTTTCTCTGACGGCTCTCCTCTCTGCACTGCGGCTAGCTCTGGGCTACAGAGTCCCTAATGTTCATGGGCTTTTTCTGCTTGGCAAAATGTAGGAGAATAAGCTGGGAAGACAGCCCTGTGAGCCTTATCCACACCGCCCCCCCATGACTTCTCCCAGGAATCTGGGGGATGGAGCTTTGCCCAAGTTAATGGCCTGAGTCATAGTAGAAGGGTGTCTGGGTCACTGTCTGTGTGTGCTATGTACCTTGTTTTGCTCTTTGGGTCACTCAGAATCCACTGTGACTTTTTAAGTGGACCCATTTAAGTGTCTGTCTGCCTTGGTCTTGGTGGGCAGAGTGCCTGCTGTCTGAGCTGTTGCATCTATACCGGACACGACAGCAGGGAAACACATAACCTCTCCGTGCCCCCCCCCCAGCTTCCTCTGTCCCTCCCCTTCCCTTCCTCCCTCCCTCCCTCCCTCCCTCATTCAAGTATCTACCACATTCTACCTCCCTTAGGTCTCCTGATGGTTAAGTGCGTTCTTAAGGAGGCAGAAAAGCAGGGTCACCAAGTACCTCATTTGGAAAAGCCAGGTTGGGACCGGCAGGATTATTGGAACAGGGTCAGTATTGTTTGAGGTGGCTCAGGATTCCTTTGATGTCTGAAGAGAGGGAGTAGTCTCCCCTTAGCCTTGGGCGAGTCTGTAAAGGAAAATGGAGAGGGGAGGTAATGTTCACTGTGGCCAGTGTCTCTCCAGCATTACCATGGCAACAATCCCCAGGGGTGTCACTATGGAAATCAGTCCTGGTGCTCTGAAGTTCAGCCTCTACCAAGTGCTTTAGCAAAGGTTGAAAAGGTTGGTCGTCTTTGGACCCCTGATCTTAGGCCCTCCCATTAGCTTTAGTCAGCACACACAATGGAAAACTCCAGAAAGTGCTGGGAAACACAGTTGGACAGGAGACAAGGTAGCTTGGAGAGGTTCAGAGGAGAACAGAGTCCTGGGTTGGGGGACTCTGAAGAGAAGCCCTCTGGAATAGGCACTGAGGAGCGCTTAGACTGCTGTGGGTGGAGACATAGTGGAGCCCAGAGGCATTCCTTGAAGGTGGAGGGTCTCCCTGAGTGTTTCTAACCTAACAGTCTTCTAGTCCCTGACGCTGTACTGAGTCACAGAGTCTTGGATTATTACCTGGAGGTAGAGATGGTGAGGGAGGCTCCTTGGAGAGGATGAGTGGCAGAACTGCATTCTTCTGAGAGAGGGGGTGAGGTTGCCAAAAGGGAGTGATGAAGGGCTTTAGCTCTGTCCAGAAACATTTGGAGAAATGCCCACATGGAGGGGGGCGGGTGGGGTAGGGGAAGGAAAAGCCACGATAAGGATCTGACGCAGTGTTGGTATGTCAGTTCTGGGATCACTTTGGCAGTGTGGGTCTGAAATCAGATTGCTTGGGTTTGAAACCTTGCTCTACCATTTCTCAGCTGTTTGACTTTGGGAAAGCTACCTTACCTCTCTGAACCTCAGTTTTCGCATCTATGAAATGTAATAATAATAGTACCTACTTCCTACGATTGCTGTGAGCATTAAATGAGAGAATGCATGTAAACTGCTTAGCACGCTGACAGGCACATAATAAACTCCCAATAAGAGTTAGATGTTATTATCATTTTATATGTGCTGTCTCCACACAAGCTAGCCTTTGACACAACTGGGCAGTGGTTAACATTTTCCCCTCTTACTGGTTGTTTCATCCAAACATCCAGGTCCCTAGTATCTTCTTGCTCTCTTCTTCCATCAATATCTGTGCTTCTTCAACAAATATTTACAAAGAGCATCCTGTGGGCCAGGGACTATGCTTGATGTTGGGGATTTAGAGGGAATCCCTGCTTTCAGGAAACACTTGGTCTACACAGTTGATCCAGGCTGAAAAGTGGCCTGGGCAGAGTCCTGGGAGGGGGCATCAGAAATGGCTTTTGCTAACTGTACGTACACTTCCCCAGATTCTGATAAGAAATCTCCCACAATGTACTACAGTCTGACTTAGAATAAATATGTGTCATGAAAGATGTGAATAATGGTGATGCTTCCCATGTGAGTAGTCTAGAAGTGGAAAACTGCTGGTCTAGTTATTCTCATAAAAAGATCTGACAAAACGAATTCACCATGGCTGTAATCAATAGAAAATTAAAAGACATTTGTACTTCAACAGATATAAAAATCTTAAGAAATGAGCTAGATTTGGGACTCAAGGGCTCAACTGAGAGTAGGGAAGTGGTAGAAGGCCTTCCCAGAAACCCTAGAATTGTGTCCATGGCTTTCTCTGCTCACGAGATTACTAAGTGCACCCATTTTTAGCTCTTGGATATTTTTTATCCTCATGGTTCCGAGAATGCCACCCTTCCTCCCTCTCTGGTCTCTTCCTTCCTCCCAGCCTAGGCTGAGGAAAAGGAGTTCCTCGGGCAATAATTGCCTTCAGCACTTGGAGAGCGCCCTCCATTTCATTGAGTCCACAGCACCCTCTGGAATCCTGTAACTGGGAGTGTTAGAGAAGAGAGAGAGAGAGAGAGAGAGTTAATCCCCACGTTCCCAGAAGGGAAGAAGGGAGGGGCGAGGTTGGCTTGAGAGTTACGTTTAATCCCCTTTGGCTGCATGCCTGGCTTCAAGAAGCACGGATAGACATCATTGGTGGAGAAGAGGTGAGAGTCACTGGCCTGAGATGGACATGTTTTGTTTGTTTCTATTTCTTGGCCACTGGATGGGAGAAATATTGAGTTAGATTACAATTCAAGAATCAAGGATCAATTATAGACTAAAACAAATTGAAAGAAAGATATTACCACTTAGAAGGAGAGGCGTCAAGGCCACTTAAAATCTGTTTATTGTAACACTGTATGATTTTATTCTGTGTAATAAGAATTTTATTCTTTGTAATGAAGTGTAATGACGAACGGTATAGATAAAAAGGGTGAAAAATTCACAAAAGTCCTATGAACAATTCATAAACTCACTCAAATCTTAAAAACAATCAAGGTAGATTTTTCTTTAATAATTCTAAACATAATCATAATCTGATTACAACACTAATATATTTTAATTGTTGACAAAGTTAAAACCAAAGAAAATCATATAGAAGGAACTAAAACTCACTCAAAATCCCACCCCCCCAAAAAATACTGTTAACAATTTGATGTATTTGTTTCCAATAGTTTTTTCCTGCATATATACATACAATAATTTTAATAAAAGTGTATCATAAACTATATTGTTTTGTAACCTGTTTTTTCACCAACAAAATATCATGACTATTTCACCATCGTTAAATATTTTACATAATTTTATTTATTAAAAAAGCTAAGTTAATTTTTTAATGTCTTACATGCACATGTGACAAAATTCAAATGATATAAAAAGATAAACAATGAAAAGTAAGCCTCCTTCCTACTCCTCTTTCCTAGCCACCCAGTTCCCCTTTCAGAAGGCAGCCTTATTGCCAGTTTCTTGTGGATCCTTCTAAAAGAATATCATACATTTACAAGCAAATACATATATACATGCATGCACTTTGTTTTAACACAAATGATAGCCTACTATACATTTTGTTCTGTACCTTGCTTTTTTTTTTTACTTAACAATGAGTCTTGGAGATCCTTCTATATCAGCACAGAAATATCTATCTCATTCTTTTTAACAACTGTATAATTTATTGTAGGGATATGCCATAATTTATTTAGCCAGGTCTCTATTGATGGATATGGATGTTTAGGGTCGTTCTAGTCATCTGCTATTACAAACAATTCAACGACCCTATGTATATTTAAGGACCCAGCCAGTGCAATGCATCATCAAACTATTTTTGGCCACTGCATGCATGTGGGATCTTAAGTCCCTGACCAGGGATCGAACCCATGCTCCCTGCAGTGGAAGCATGGAGCCTTAACCACTGGACCACCATGGAGGAAGTCCCATCGTCAAACTATTTTATTTTGGCCACTTTGATAGGTGAAAATGCTACTTCATAGTCTTAATATTCATTTCTCTTATAAACAATGAGGTTGTGCATAATTCATATTTTAAGAGCCATTATCACATCATTTTGTGATGTGATATTTTATGACAGCACTTACTGAGGTATAACTTACATACAGTGAGTGCACAGATCTTATGCAAACAGCTGGGTGAATTTTATAACATATTTTGACACCTGTGTGACCACCACCCAGATTGAAATCTAGAGCATTTTGATTGCCCCTGAAAGCTCCCTTTTGCCCTCTTCCTGTCAATATCACCCCAAGGCAACCGCTACTTTGACTTCTATCACTACAAATAAGTGTTGTTTATTCTTGAACTTTATATAAAAGGAATAATACAGTATGTGCTCTTTGAGTTTCAGTTCTTTCCCTCAACTCCTTTTTGAGATTTATTGGTGTTCTATTATGACATCATTTTATTTTTTAATTAAAAAAAATTTTTTTGGAGTATAGTTGCTTTACACTGCTGTGTCAGTTTCTGCTGTACAGCAAAGTGAATCAGCCATATGTATCCCCTCTTTTTTGGATTTCCTTTCCACTTAGGTCACCACAGAGCACCGAGTAGAGTTCCCTGTGCCATACAGTAGGTTCTCATTAGTCATCTATTTTAGACGTAGTAGTGTATATATGTATGACATCATTTTAAATAGCAGCAAAGAATAAAATATATGTACATGCCATAGTGTAATCAATTCCTTGTATTAACCAGTCCCCTAAATGTAACTCCTTTCAGTTGTCTTCAATTTCTCATTATTATAAGCAGTGTTGATAATAAACATTCTTGTAGCTAAATATTTGCTACAAATATTTCCCTAGTACAAATTCTTAGGATTAGAATATCTGGGTCGATGGATATGTACAATCCAAGGATTTTGATTGTGCATTTTTGAATTGCCCCTTAAAAGTATGGATGTACTGTCCTACCAGAAAAGAATGAGCATGCTCCTTTCGAAGAAGTTATACCCCCTTGAACCCTCATCTACACTGCATATTACAATTAAGTTTTTGTTTTCCAGTTTGATAGGTGAAAAACGATGTTACTGTTTTTTTTCTTCAAAAATGTTGATCATCTTTATGTTTATTGAACATTTGTATTTCTTCTTCTGTTGTTAGTACCTAACTCTCGTCTATATTTTTCTGGTTAGTTTTGTCCTTTTTACTAATTTATGAGAGTTCTTTATGTAGTAAGAATATTAATATCTTTGTTTAAAATTTTTTCTTATTTAAAAATTATGTATTTTCATTTTGGAATAGTTTTAATCTAAGTCAAAAAGAACAACAACAAAAACTCCTAAAATCCCACTGTCCAAGGATAGATACTGTTAACACGTTTTTCTGTGCAAGCTATACATATATACATATATATGATTTTTTTACAGACATGGAATAATCCTTCATATACTCTCTTGTGTGTGTTTTTTTATACTGCATACTATTTTAAAAACCACTTTTTTCTTAAAATTATTTTGTGCGTAACTTGTCATTACACATTTTTCTGTAACATCACCTATTCTATTTTCTTTTTTTAATTTCAAAGCAATACGTTGTCATTGTAAAATATTTACATATCACAGAAAAAATGTAGTAAGCATAAGTTCCTGTCATTCTGCTCTCCAGTCATAACCACCATTAACAGATCTATATACAGTCTTCCGTATCTTTTTTCTAAGACTGTTCTATCCATATGCTTTTTAAAAATGTATAATCACATTATACAAATTGTTTTTATTTCTTCACATGATCAATCTTGGACATGTCAATATATGTAAACCAACCTTGCTCATTTTTTTTTTGCGGTACGCGGGCCTCTCACTGTTGTGACCTCTCCCGTTGCGGAGCACAGGCTCCGGACGCGCAGGCTCAGCGGCCATGGCTCACGGGCCCAGCCGCTCCACGGCATGTGGGATCTTCCCGGACTGGGGCACGAACCCGTGTCCCCTGCATCAGCGGACTCTCAACCACTGCGCCACCAGGGAAGCCCCAACCTTGCTCATTTTAATGGGGGTAGATTATGGAGGTATCATAACCGATATCTTCTTGATGGATGTTTGAATTGTTTCTAGTTTTTCTTGGATATAAACGGCTGCAGTGAACATCCTTCTACACACATCTTTAAGTGCTTAAGCAAGTGTGCTACACACATAAAATAAATTCCTAGCATTGAAATCGCTGGGACAGAGTATGACCAGCATGGACTTTTAAATATTTAATAGAATTGTCCTCCAGAAAGCCTCTATCAGTTTACAGTACTCCCTTAGTTGTAGAGAGCACCTTCACAACTTCTTTCTCTTTGTGGATTCTGTTTTTTGGGCTTCAGAATCTTTCACCACAGAGACCAGATAAATATTCCAGGTAGATATTTATCATAAGCCAGATTTTAAAAAAATTTTTAATGTTAAAAAATATTTATTAGTATAAATAATATTTTCCTTTTTGCAGAGAAGTAAAAAGAAGGAAACAAAATAATACACTATCGTCTCACTCTCTTTGGCATTAATAAAACAAGACAAAACAAAACACTTGTACATGGTTTAAAAATGTAAACTTTCCGGGATACAGACTGAGAAATGAAAGCCTCCTCTCTCCCAGTTTCTCTCCCCCAAATAACCACTGTTAATACTTTTTTTTTTTTTTTTCGGTACGCGGGCCTCTCACTGTTGTGGCCTCTCCCGTTGCGGAGCACAGGCTCCGGACGCGCAGGCTCAGCGGCCATGGCTCACGGGCCCAGCCGCTCCGCGGCATGTGGGATCTTCCTGGACCGGGGCACGAACCCTCATCCCCTGCATCGGCAGGCGGACTATCAACCACTGCACCACCAGGGAAGCCCCTGTTAATACTTTTATATAACTCCTTCTGGAAAAAAATTCTACACATGTTGATGCAATATTGTAGATATACCTAGACCCACATCTTCAGCTTTAGCCAACTTTTATGATTTCTTTTTTTGAACCACAAAGACTGTTTATTTGACACCAATAGCATACATCATAGTAAAAAGGAAACCAGTGATCACAATTTAATGTTGTTTGGGGTATTCTAAGGTAAAATAATAAAATAAGTGGTATTAACAGTGGAAAGAAAGAGAAAACTATTACATGCATATGATTTCATACTTGGTAACTCAAAAGACTGAACAAAGAAGCTAATAACATTAATAAGATATTTTATAATGTGATTGGATAGAAAATGAATAAATTGAAGGACCTATTATGTCCCAGGATCCAAAAATACACCTTATAATAAAGTATGACTTTTCTTAATTAGTTAAAACGTGTCTCCCAAACTCTGGTGTCCATAGATCTGAAGGTTTACATATCAGTTGAAGAAAGATGGACTCTAGTAAAATAACTTGACAACTAAGTCATAGTCTCTTTATACCGAATGACGGGAAAACACGACTGAGTAGTTTGTCACTTATGATGGAGAACAAGCATAGTCACATTTAATCTTACCAGAGATTTTCCCTTTAATATGACTAGATAGCAAATATATTCTGTTTGGCTCCCTGGGTTGTAAATATTTTGTATCTTTAGCATTCTTATCAGCACATGTGATTTATAACATATTATCTGAATTAAACAAAGTACTTGGAGGTCTGAGTGACTTGCTTCACAGTTTCTCTTTACTTAAAGCTGCTTTCCTAAAGGGAGATCTATATTTCTTTTTTTTTAAATTAATTAATTATTTTATTTTTGGCTGCATTGGGTCTTCATTGCAGTGCGCGGGCTTCTCATTGCGGTGGCTTCTCTTGTTGCGGAGCACGGGCTCTAGGCGCGCGGGCTTCAGTAGTTGTGGCTCACGGGCTCTGGAGCGCAGGCTCAGTAGTTGTGGCGCACAGGCTTAGCTGCTCCGTAGCATATGGGATCTTCCCGGACCAGGGATCGAACCTGTGTACCCTGCATTGGCAGGTGTATCCTTAACCACTGTGCCACCAGGGAAGTCAGAAACCTAATATTTCTGATTTCATATATTCTTTTCACAAAGAGAGAGCTTGTGTTAATATTTCCACAACAGCTCAGTAGTTCGGTATTTGTGTATTTCATTTACACAATAGGCAACATACTATACATCTGTCCCTAACTTTGCATCTTTCACTTAATACATCTTCAACACCTTTTCATATCAGGACATGTGGATCTATTGAGGAAGATATTTTTTAACTTAGTGGTAGATTTTTTTTTTTTGCGGTACACGGGCCTCTCACTGCTGTGGCCTCACCCGTTGTGGAGCACAGGCTCCAGACGCGCAGGCTCAGCGGCCATGGCTCACGGGCCCAGCCGCTCCGCGGCATGTGGGATCCTCCCAGACTGGGGCACGAACCCGTGTCCCCTGCCTCGGCAGGCGGACTCTCAACCACTGCGCCACCAGGGAAGCCCCCAGTGGTAGATTTTTTAATGTTAATATATTGTTCTTCACTCTCCACAGCCTGTGGCCCTCTTGTCTTTTCCCATTTGGCTTCCCAGGCTGGGGGTCTGGGATGGTGAGTGCTAAATCATCACACCAAGACTGAGATCCACTCATGCAGCCTCGCTGTGTGACACTCCTCAATGACATTCTACCCCACAGACACAACTCCTGATGTCAGTACTAAATTTTAGCTCTCTTTGGTTTCCCTCATCCCCATAATTGTCCATGTGTACAGAAGGTGGAAGAACGGGTGCCTTTTCGGGTGTTTCTCCTCCCTCACACCTGCCTACTGATGTCTGCCATCTTTTTTTTCCATTCCAGGGGAAGCCATATATCTTTGACCGTGTATTCCCTCCAAACACGACTCAGGAGCAAGTTTATCATGCGTGTGCCATGCAGATTGTCAAAGGTAATGAATGTATTTTTAGAATGTATTTTTTTCAGGCTCCTCATTCCCTACCCCACTTCTCTCTACCAGTGTTCTTTCTCTGCCATCTCTTCAGATGTCCTTGCTGGCTACAATGGCACCATTTTTGCTTATGGACAGACATCCTCAGGGAAGACACATACTATGGAGGTGAGGGTTCTGACTTTTATGGGAATGAGGAGCTGGGAGTGTTAATAGGAGGCCAAGGAATCTCAGTAGGGAAAGATCTAGAAATTGAGGGCTGCCTGGTACAGAGGATGAACGGAGGGCAGCGTTATAGTGGAAGTTTAATGGAATCCCTTCAGCCTGCTGCAGTTCACCCTCCTTTCCACTACTCCAGTTTTCTTCTTTTCACCTGGAAAAGCAGCAGCAATGAAAGTCCAGAGAGCTGCTCAGTTCCCTCCTCCTTCCACTAAAAGGTAGTGACCATCCCCTAAGTTAAGATAGTCTTCTTAGCAGCTGTTATCTCTGTGTTCATCTGCATACCTCCAAGTTGTCTGATCCCTCCTGAGCCCAGCCTCATTCCGGAATACCCTTACTCCCCAGGGAAAGCTGCATGACCCTCAGCTGATGGGAATCATTCCTCGAATTGCCCAAGACATCTTCAACCATATCTACTCCATGGATGAGAACCTTGAGTTCCACATCAAGGTGATCAGGGCATGACCACTGGGCATCCTCTTATGGGACTGGGAGGGGAAGATCTAGTATGAACCCACTGAGATCCTGGCGCCCCAACTTATGCTCCACCGTGGTTACCTAAGTTCTTCTCTGCCAACATAGTCTCTTCTGCCCTTTCTCTACCACCACCACCATTTGAGTGGGTTGCGTTAGCCTGAGATCCCTGTATCAGATTTAAGATAGGCCCTCTTCACTTCATACTTCTCCTTTCTCCCCAACCAGGTTTCCTACTTTGAGATTTACCTGGACAAAATCCGCGACCTTCTGGATGGTGAGTGGTGTTTAACCCCAGTGGGTGGGTAGGGGTGAGGAGGGCAAGGAAGAGGAAGATCACATTGCTTTCGGGCTCTTGGGTTTTGGTACTGTTTGGTGAGTGATGCAGCAGGCACACAAGGACACACACACTTGTACTCATGTCCCTTGCCTCCACTCACCAAGAATTTCCCAAAACCGAAAGGGTCAGAAGATGAGCTTAGATGCCCAGGCCCACATATAAACAGCCTGAGTCTAGCTGCAGCCCTGGGGCTGGAATCCTGCAGGAGGAAAAACAGCCTTCAGCACGTGCAGGGGGTTTAAGCTTCACAGGGGAGTCTTCCTCCCTCTTGCACATAGAAGAATGCACCATCCAAGTAGACTGCAGCGTGCAGGGGTTGGGGAGGTGAGGGGCTGGAAGTGCTGGCCTTGCTCACCCTGAATTGTCTTGATTCAGTGACCAAGACAAATCTGTCTGTGCACGAGGACAAGAACCGAGTGCCGTTTGTCAAGGTGAGAGTGGGGATGGGACACCCAGGTGGGGCCAGTGTATTGAGAGTGCAGGTGTAGGAGGACGGTAGACCAAAGGCCCACCCAGAAGTTGGAGGGCGGACATCCTGGTGGGGTGAGACATGCCAAGGGGCTGGGGAGAGTCTGGAGCCCGGGAAGAGGCACCGTCTGGAGAGGTCATTTGGTCACTGTGCAGGTAATTTAATTTGCAGATCAAAGTGCATGGGTCACTGTCCATTTGCCCCCTACAGGGTTGTACTGAGCGCTTTGTGTCCAGCCCAGAAGAAATTTTAGATGTGATTGATGAAGGGAAATCAAATCGTCATGTGGCTGTCACCAGTGAGTGGGGAGACAAGGGGATCTTGACCGTGGGGTCTGCCTCTCCTCTGTGCCCTCTGGGGCTGAGGGACGCGGAAGTGAGCAAGGGAAGGCTGTGTCCTCCAGAGGAGGAGGGACGCTTGTCTGTGTGACCCTGAGACCTGCTGCCGGGGAGACGTAGGGGCTAGGCTAGTCCCGACAGACACCCCCTCTCTTGGCGGGTGGAGGCAGTGGTCTGTGGAAGCCGGGGCTGAGGGCTTCCGTTCCGCAGGGGGTGGTACAGGGACTGTTTCACCCCCCCTCCTACAGACATGAATGAACACAGCTCTCGAAGCCATAGCATCTTCCTCATCAACATCAAGCAGGAGAACATGGAGACCGAGCAGAAGCTCAGTGGGAAGCTGTATCTAGTGGACCTGGCAGGGAGCGAGAAGGTTGGGGGTCCTGTCGGGGTGGGGTGGGCAAGGAAGGAAGCCTTGGAGGGGGGTGGCCTTTCTGTAAATCAGAATAACTTTCTTATTGAGCTAGAATTCACACACCATAAAGTTCACCATTTTAAGGCGTATAATTCAGTGACTTTCAGTATGATTGGCAGGTTGTGCGTCATCACCACTAATTCCAGAACATTTTCACCACCTGTTGACAGTCATGCCCTCTTCTCCCCTCCCCTATCCCCTGGCAACCACTAATCTACTTTCTGACTCTGGATTTGACTTTCTGGACATTGCACATAAATGGAATCGTATAACGTGTGTGTGTGTGTGTGTGTGTGTGTGTGTGTGTGTGTGTGTGTGTGGTGAGGTCTGTAGCAAGAGCGTTTAGGGGAACAGAGGAAGGGCCTTCTCTGTCCTCTTTCCCTCTCCCCGTCTCCTTGGACTAAGCCACCTTACGTGGAGAAGAGGTGGGGAGAGCCCACTCCCTCTGCAGCCGCTCACGACATACTCACCCCTTCGTGCCCTGGTAGGTCAGCAAGACTGGAGCAGAGGGAGCTGTGCTGGACGAGGCCAAGAATATCAACAAGTCCCTGTCAGCCCTGGGGAACGTGATCTCTGCGCTGGCTGAGGGCACAGTGAGTGCTCCTTAGGTGTCCGCAGCCCTCAAGCCCCACCCCATCTTCTGCCTTCTCCTAATGCCCCACCTCATCATGCCAATTCATGGGTTGCTCCGCCCCTAGTCAGCACCACCGTCCCTTCTTTATTTTTATTTTTTTAATTTTTTTGGCTGTGCCATGCAGCTTACAGGATCTCAGTTCCCTGACCAGGGATTGAACCCGGGCCACAGCAGTGAAAGCCCGGAAGCCTAACCACTAGGCAACCAGGGAACTCCCCCACCATCCTTTCTGATTCCCCCATTGAATTTTGTTTTCTGATTTGCGGCCTCTCTCTTCCCCCAGAAAAGCTACGTTCCATATCGTGACAGCAAAATGACACGGATTCTCCAGGACTCCTTGGGAGGAAACTGCCGGACAACCATGTTCATCTGCTGCTCACCGTCCAACTACAATGATGCGGAGACCAAGTCCACCCTGATGTTCGGACAGCGGTCGGTGGCAGGGTCCCCTCACTCCCTGCCGCAGCCCCTGCCGCGCTCTCCCCTCAGGGTCTTGTGAGCCTTAATGGAGGTCTCATCTCTTCGTTCTCCTCTCCAGGGCAAAGACCATTAAGAACACTGCCTCCGTGAATCTGGAGTTGACTGCCGAGCAGTGGAAGAAGAAATATGAGAAGGAGAAGGAGAAGACAAAGGCTCAGAAGGAGACGATTGCAAAGCTGGAGACAGAGCTGAGCCGGTGGCGCAGTGGTTAGCAACGGGTCCAGTGGGTGCAGGGAGCCAGAGAGGGCTCCTACGATCTCCAAGGGGGGCTGCGTTTCCGGAGGGGTGCAGTAGAGCAGTCATGAGAGAAAGCGAGAGCGGCTTGACTGCCTTTACCCCCACCCCCCGAAAGGTTGACGGTCCATTTGGCAAGAGAGATGGAGGCCTGGAGGTCTCCGCATTGTACAGTGAGGGAGGAAGGACCCTCGGATGCAGCTGTCCCTTCTCCCATCCCTCACCTTGTTCCGCCCCTTTGCCAGGAGAGGACGTGCCAGAGACGGAGCGCCTGGCTGGGGAGGATGCTGCCCTGGGAGCTGAGCTCTGTGAGGAAACGCCCGTGAACGACAACTCATCCATCGTGGTGCGCATCGCGCCTGAGGAGCGGCAGAAGTACGAGGAGGAGATCCGCCGCCTCTACAAGCAGCTTGATGACAAGGTAAGGACAGTCGGGCAGGGCACAGAGGTGAGAGCCCAGTGGGATGGTAAGCGAGGGATTAAAGAAGTAGATTATCCTGCCGTTTTTCTGATTTTAAAAGAGATGAATGTTCATTATTGAAAATGTGGAAGATAAATAAAAATATGTAGAAGAAAATTTAAATCATCTCCTCCCACCATTCAGAAATAAAGCCATGCAATTGAGATTATACTGTATATGTAACTTTGCATCCGATTTTTTCATTCCTCATTATATAATGAGCAATTTCCTACTTTGTTAACAATTCTTCATAAAAGCATTTTAAAATAGCTGCCTAACAGTCCATTTACCAGAATGTATTTAACCATTTACTTATTTACAAGCCTTCTAGGGTTTTTTGTTTGTTTTTTTGTTGGTTGGTTGTTTTTGCTGTTATAAATCGCTCTGAAATGACTATCTTTGTCCCTTGTGCGTAAGACTTTGCTTTGGAATGATTTGATTAGAATGGAGCGCTAGAGTGGGATTCCTCAGTTAAAGGATATGAACATTTAAAGGCTTTTGCTGTGCATTGTCAAGGTTATGCCAACTTCTAGGAAGAAAGGGATTAAAAAATGAGGGCAGGGGTCAAGGAAAGAAGCCGAGGGAAAGACCCCTTTCTTTTTTTAGGATGTGGAGTTTCTAAATCAAAGCCTAAACTAGCTGGATTTGTATCAGGATCCACGTGTACCCCAACCCTGTAAGTCTACACTGGAGGGAGTAGCTCCCTTCACCCCGCCTCTACCCCTCTTGCCTCCAACAGGATGATGAGATCAACCAGCAGAGCCAACTCATAGAGAAGCTCAAGCAGCAGATGCTGGACCAGGAAGAGGTAACGGGAAGGAGGGCAAGACACGAGAGCGCGTTCATCCCTGAAAGGCATCCAAAAGACCTTTTCCTGATAAGATGGAAGAAGGGGCATTCTGCTGAGGGCTGAGTCACCCTCCAAGACTATAGAAATCTGGAAACTTAAAGCACGGATGCCGGAGTCTGGGTGCTTCTTCATTCTGTTGCCCTACTTCTGTGAAGCGGAAAGCCCACTTCCTCTTGACTCTTGCTTTGGCCCTTGCTTCTCTCCTAGACCTATACCTGGGTGGGGGGCTCAGCTTCCCCAGACCAAGGGGTCGTCGAAGTGGTCGCCGGCAGAGGACTTCCTCACGTGGCTCGCCCCTCCCTTGCAGCTGCTGGTGTCCACTCGAGGAGACAATGAGAAGGTCCAGCAGGAGCTGAGCCACCTGCAGTCGGAGAACGACGCCGCGAAGGATGAGGTGAAGGAAGTGCTGCAGGCACTGGAGGAGCTGGCCATGAACTACGACCAGAAGTCCCAGGAGGTGGAGGAGAAGAGCCAGCAGAACCAGCTTCTGGTGGATGAGCTGTCTCAGAAGGTGGTGAGTAGCCGGCTCGGAGCTCCCTGGCCTCAGAACATCCTCCACATCCAAAGGGACCTCTGCTTCCTGATGGGGCAGGATCACGTTTGCACCTTTGCACTGCCGTTCAGTGTGTCGTGGGATACTCCCCCATCCCGCCACTGCACTTGGCCCTTCTGACCCCTCTCTCTTCCAGACCCTTCTGCAGGGCTTGTGTTCTCTTCATCGCAGCCATCAGGGTCATGCATGAAGGGAGAGGCCTCCGCCTGGGCTGGGGAGGGGAGCAGGAAATGGCGATGGGATGACCTGAAGGGCTGTCCCCAGGCCACCATGCTGTCCCTGGAGTCTGAGTTGCAGCGGCTACAGGAGGTCAGTGGACACCAGCGAAAACGAATTGCTGAGGTGCTGAACGGGCTGATGAAGGACCTGAGTGAGTTCAGTGTCATCGTGGGCAACGGGGAGATTAAGCTGGTGAGTGGAGAAAGAGGCGGCAGCCTTGTTCAGGTCATTCTCGTTCTGGGCACTGGTGGGAGGTGCCGGTGAGATGACCCAGGCCCTCAGGGATACTGGGAAGGGGGGTTGCCAAAGATCCAGGAAACACGCCTGCAAACTAGACATGGGAAAACAGGTAGAGGTTTGCATAGACTCAACTGAAATACACAGTCTAAATCCACACACCAACTGAAATTCACATTGCTGAATAAAGAAGCAGTGGAGATGTGCTTATAGCAGGATTTGGAGATGGGAGCACACAATTAGGAATGATATATGCAGATCTGTGGCAGTGACAGTGACCCATCTGGGTGATCAAGCAGGTCAGTTTGACTACAGAATATCCTATTGCTCTACAGGATGAAAGAAGGTGACTGTCAG
This sequence comes from Monodon monoceros, assembly GCF_005190385.1. Classification (NCBI taxonomy): domain Eukaryota; kingdom Metazoa; phylum Chordata; class Mammalia; order Artiodactyla; family Monodontidae; genus Monodon; species Monodon monoceros. The sequence goes on from NW_021703783.1 coordinate 43,501,720, forward strand.
AATTGGATCTTTAAGCACAGAGAGAGGGATTTAGTGTGAAATGACAGGTGATACAGAGCTGCTAGAAGTCATCTGGAACATACCCGTCCCACCCGAGTCCCTGTGTCTCTGGGTGTGTGTGCCTGGGGGCTAGGCCGAGTAGAAGGAAATGGATAAAGGGCTTCCCGGCAGCAGAGAGGCACCTCCTCCCTCCCTTGCTCTCCCACAGCCGGTGGAGATCAGCGGGGCCATCGAGGAGGAGTTCACTGTGGCCCGACTCTACATCAGCAAAATCAAATCCGAAGTCAAGTCTGTGGTTAAACGGTGCCGGCAGCTGGAGAACCTCCAGGTCGAATGTCACCGCAAGATGGAAGTGACTGGGCGGGAGCTCTCATCCTGCCAGCTTCTCATCTCCCAGGTGAGTGCGGAGGTCCAGAGCCTTTGGGTGCCGTGGGAGAGGACGGGCAACTCTGTGCTTATGGGATAACTCCTAGCACCCACGTTTATGTCAAGAGCCTAGGGTCAACTGAAGTCAAGGACAGAAGAGCTGGGGGGAAGCATGAGAGGGTCCAGGCTAGATAAGTGAAGGATCAGGGGATACTGCCCTCTGATCCAAGAGCGTCTAAAGGAACGGTCTCCAGAGGAATGTCCCTCGACCCTGCATCTCCATGGGAGGTGTAGCAGGAAGGGAGGATAGCTGGAGCTTATGGAGGTCTGCACTGCCTGGAATTGGGTCCTTTGCTGCATCCATCTTCTTCCTCTCATGAACCCTCACCCCACCAGCATGAGGCCAAGATCCGCTCCCTGACGGAATACATGCAGAGCGTGGAGCTCAAGAAGCGGCACCTGGAAGAGTCCTATGACTCCCTGAGTGATGAGCTGGCCAAGCTCCAAGCCCAGGGTGAGGCCCTCTTAAACGTCCAACCCCCCATCCTGGGATCTAAGATCGCAGAGGGGACAGGGAGGGAAAGTGACAAACATCATAGGAAACCACCCAACAGCACACCCACCAAAGCATTAGACTGAAATCGTGGAGTCCAACTCACATGCTGCTTAGCATGCTCTTGCACGTAGCTCAGCTTCCATGAACCATAAACCCTGCATTGTTCTGTGTCCCTGCTGTATGAAATTGGACCATCCTCACCCAGAAGAACATCCCTGTGGGCCCATTCTGGGTAGACGTGCCTTGCTCTGCCTGGAGCTCTGGTCACAATGTGAAGTTCTGTCTGGAGGAGGTAGGTCTGATGTAAGCTGTCTTCCCCTCTCTCCCTCAGAAACTGTGCATGAAGTGGCCCTGAAGGATAAGGAGCCAGACACACAGGACTCAGAAGATGTGAAGGTGAGTGGGGAAGGCGTGGGGAGGACTGGAGCCCAGCAGGGCTGTGCTGGTCCTCACTGAGCGGGTGTCTGGGAGTCTAGCTTTGAGCTTGGGGTGGGGTTGTTTGCAGAAGGCCCTGGAGCTGCAGATGGACAGCCACCGGGAGGCCCATCACCGGCAGCTGGCCCGGCTCCGGGACGAGATCAATGAGAAGCAGAAGACCATTGATGAGCTCAAAGAGTAAGAGTTCCCCAGGGAGGCTCGTCTCCACCTGGTCCCCTCCCCTTGCTGTGCCTACTCAGATGCTCCCTCTTGCACCAGGATCCGGTTCTTTAACTTCCATGTGTCATTCCCCTGACAATGACACGACTTGGCAGCCCAACTCCAGGAGGTACCAGGAGTGAGGACTAGTCCCTATCTGCAAGGCTATTCTGATTAGATAGCTCAGGGCCCCTCACCCTGTCATGGAAGCAGTGGCCTGAGTCTGCCTCTGATACCCGAAGGTATAGAAGAAGGAAAGTGTTTGAGGAGCTGGGCTTCCCTTTGCCTCTTGCTGACGTCTTTTTGTTCTCCCCAATACCTCCTTGCCCCCCGCAGCCTGAATCAGAAGCTCCAGTTAGAGCTGGAGAAGCTTCAGGCTGACTATGAGAGGCTGAAGAATGAAGAACATGAGAAAAGCACCAAACTCCAGGAGCTGACGTGAGTGACGGGTCTGCCTGCAGACCCTACTCAGACATACTGCAGAGGCAAGACACAATCTAGATGTGAACATGGTGACCACAGGAAACAAGTGCCTCAGAAGAACAGTTTGATGGGGTGGGGAAGGGGGAAAAGGGGAGGCTTCTGTTCAATATTAGCAGACACGGAAGGATGTGGGGGATGTTTTGTGACGTGTAAAAAGCAGGTTACAAACAGTAGGAATGGTATAATCCCGTAACAGTTATGTGGGATATGCATGCATGGAAGAGTCTGGAAAGATGGACACCAGAATGTTCCCGGTGGTTTGATCTGTAAGTAGTAGAATCATGGGCTTTTTATGGAACTCGTTTACTTATCTTTGTTTTTTCTTTTCTAATTTCTGCACTGTGAACATGGGTAACTTGTGTAATATATAATAATAAAATATAGATCAAAGGAATGGAGGAGGGAGGAGAGAGGGAGGCAGGGAGGCCCTGAGGGATTCTTCTGTTTCCCTCTTCCTCCAGATTTCTGTATGAGCGACACGAGCAGTCCAAGCAGGACCTCAAGGGCCTGGAGGAGACAGTTGTGAGTGGTTTCCTTCTCTGCCAGGTTAACAGGGTATGGGTGGAGGGCTTCAGTTCTTCCTCCCGATTTCTTCCTAACCCCATTCCTCCTTGCCTTCTCTGCAAAGTCAGTCTGTGGCATGATCAGGACGCACCTTTTCCTAAAGGATGAGTGACTCACTTGTCTAGAGAGACTGAAGGGTCCAGTAATTTTGGAGGGGGAACGGTGACCGGGTATTTGGGGGACCCCAATTTTTCATCATTGTTTCCAGGCCCGGGAACTCCAGACCCTCCACAACCTTCGCAAGCTGTTCGTTCAAGACGTCACGACTCGAGTCAAGAAAGTGAGTGCCGTCTCGGGGTCTTCCCAGCCCCCGTATCCTCCCCCTTTCCCCAGGCTTCTCCAGACCCTGTGGCCTTCAGTGGGGCTGGCTTGACCTGGTCTGGGTGGGACCTGATTGGCCTCAGGACAGCCACACCTTTCCCCTGCCTCTGTCTCTCATCAGAGTGCAGAAATGGAGCCCGAGGACAGTGGGGGGATTCACTCCCAAAAGCAGAAGATTTCCTTTCTTGAGAACAACCTGGAACAGCTTACAAAGGTTCACAAACAGGTAAGAGTGAGGGTAAGGGGTGAAGAGAACTCTTGAGGCCGGGAGCCTAGGATACCTAAATCTTTGGAGGCCCTTGGATTTGGGAAAATCTACTTGCATGTTTTCCTTACTTTTCCCTTTTCCCTTTCCTACAAATCCCTTCTTTATCCCGTATTTGGTTCCACTTTTACCTTGTTCTTGGTTCTATGCCTGTTTTCCCTTTCCCAAAGCTCCCGGCCTGCCTCTGCTCAAAGTGGAATTCCCCAGGCCTACGCTGTTGGAGGGAAAGGTTGAAACTGATAGAGGTTTCAGAGGCATGGGGCCGTGACCGTACACAAGGGATACTGGTCAGATGTTAGCCAGAGACGGAGAGCAGAGACACAAGAAGTCAGGAAGCTGGGCTTTCTCTCATGGAGAGGACTCCCTGTGCCTAGGCCTGGGGCAGGCACACAGGGCAATTACATGATGTCCTCAGATGGCCCAACTGGCCCCTGGTCAGGGCCAGTGAAAACTCCTGTGTATTAAGTTGCTGCCTCTCTATCCCCCTCCTCGCTGCTGCGGTTCCTTAGGTGGAAGACTGGGTTTCAAAGGTATGGGGTGCGGAGGTGGAAGGGGCAGTCCAAAGGAGTCAGGACAGGAAATGTTTGGTGCATGCATAGCAGGAGCACCCTGGCTAGTGCCAAATAGCTGAGCCTTGAAGACAGATGCAACAAGACTGTCAACCGGCCCTTTTGACTGATTCGTAAAATAAACCCTAACCTATGCTTCACTCCCTTCTTTTCGAATCCACCTTAAAATTCGTTTTAAACTCATGTTCTCATTAAACTACAGCTTAAACTTCTTTTCTTCCCAGTGCCGCCGTACCCAGCATATATAGTAAATACCCAGTACATCTTCTTATTTTTTTAAATAATGAAGAAAATCCTAGAACTGTGGCCCAGTGGTAGTCCACAGGGTTTATTTATTTTATTTTGACCTGCAGAGGGCTTTAGTACCATCTTTCCCCCTTTACCTATTATAAAACAGCGTGAACAACATTATAGAAAAGTTGAAAGGGAAGAAACATTTGTAATCGGTTTTGTCATTCTTTTTAATTTCTGTGTTCATTTTCCTTCTTAATCCAAATGCATATTACATTGCTTTTTTTCCCCAATTTTTTTTCATTGTAGTAAAGTACACATAACATAAAATGTATGACCTTTAATCATTTTAAGTGCACCATTTGGTGGCCTTAAATCCATTTGTAATGTTGTGCAACCATCACCACCATCCCTCTCCAGAGATAAGTCTTTTCATCCTGTAGAACTGAAACTCCATCCCCATTAAATAATAACTCCTCATTCCCTGCTCCTCCACCCCCTGGCAACCCCCATTCTACTTTGTCTCTATAATTTTGACTACTCTAAGAATCTCACCTAAGTGGAATCATCTGGGATTTGTCCTTTTGTGACTTGTTCATTTCACTTAGCATAATGTCCTCCAGGTTCATCCACATTGTGGCACATTTCAGGAAGTCACAGGCTGTTTTCCTTTTCCCCCATGAAGGCTCTGCCTCTGTTCTAAGTCTCAAAGACCAAAAGCTACTCACCTATAGGAGAGAGGACTCCTAATATCCTACCTCAGGGGACACAAGACTAGAAAGGAAAACACGAGTGATGTAGAAACCTCTCAGTCAACAGAATCTTAAATAGCCAGGGCCATAACCCTGTTACAAATTAAGCTAAGTTATTGTCACAGCAAAACATTGTTTATAATCTGTAGATTGTCCCAAATTAAAGGGACCGTTCTCCCAGTGTCCCCTGCTGCACTGACTTGCCTGGTGTCTTCCAAGGCCGGCTCCTTCTGCAACCTGTAGGGCCCTAGTCATTGTGTGAAACCTTGTAAAAAGATCAGGAAGTCTTTTCTGGATGCAAGGTGGTTAATACCACGCTGTAGCTTAATTTAAATGGGAAGAGGGACAGCCCAGGAAATCCTTGAACATGAAGGTAATGAGCACAAATGTTTGTGAGACTTCAAAACATTTTCTTTCCTTCCTATGGGGCGGCCATGTGTGTGTGTGTGTGTATCTGTGTCTGTGTGTGTGTGTGTGTGTGTGTGTGTGTGTGGTGCGTGGGCTCCTGTATTCCAGCTTCTGCTCCTGCTCTACACTGCACCTAACCTGCACTCAACACCATCTCCACCCTCCAAACTGCTACTGTGCTCTTGCTGCCTCACCCTGTGCATGCCCACAGAGCCATCTCTGGGGGAGGGGGAGGGGGAGGGGCCTCATTCCCATGGTTGCCCTGGGGCTGTTGGTCTGGCACCAGCTGTGAGATATTGGGGGGTTGGTGGTGTTTAGGCCAGGAGGAGACTGGAACTCTTGCTCTCCCAAGCATTCTGGGCTACAGAGGAGTTGGCATGTTTTTGCTGCCTGGAAAATGATGGAACTTTTTAATGCCTGACCACCGTTTGCTAAAGGGAGAAGGAAAGAACTGGCCAGAACAGCAATTAGGTAAAGGGAATGAGGCCTTTGGAGGAAACCACATGGTCTCCACCTTCCCTGACATGACTTTTCCTTATTCTCTCTCCCACCCGCACCCCCGGCTCCGCTGCCTTGTTCGCCTCTCTCCCCGCCTGTTCGCCGGGGCTCGTCCCACAGCTGGTACGTGACAATGCAGATCTGCGTTGTGAGCTTCCTAAGTTGGAAAAACGACTTAGGGCTACGGCTGAGAGAGTTAAGGCCCTGGAGGGTGCACTGAAGGAGGCCAAGGAGGGCGCCATGAAGGACAAGCGCCGGTACCAGCAGGAGGTGGACCGCATCAAGGAGGCCGTTCGGTACAAGAGCTCCGGCAAACGGGGCCATTCTGCCCAGATTGGTGAGTGGGGAGTGGGCGTCAGCAGGCGTACGGGAGGGATCACCACCTGGGGGAACCCAGCAAATTCCTCAGTGTAACCCCACCCCAGCCTCACCCCACCACCACTACAAAACAGTAGAAAAGTGAATTACCTTACTTGCAACTCAGTTCAGCTCTAGCTAAATGACCTTGCAGGGCAACTGCACGGTAACAAAGAGCCTCTTCACGGTCATTTTCCTTTCTTTGCCGCAGCCAAACCCGTCCGGCCTGGCCACTACCCAGCATCTTCACCCACCAACGCCTATGGCACCCGGAGCCCTGAGTGCATCAGTTACACCAACAGCCTCTTCCAGAACTACCAGAATTTGTACCTGCAGGCTGCACCTAGCTCCACCTCAGACATGTAGTGAGTGACCATGGGCGGGCTGAAGTCCTAACCCAAGGCTCTCTGCACCCTATAAGGCATAAGACTGGGTTAATTATTGGGTGAGACTTAGTTCTTTTCCTAAGTAGCTTCATTTCTAACCCTTTCTCAACTTCACACCTTTGATTAGAAGGTGGGCATCTGCCCTCCCAGCCTGAGGCCATGTTTGTTGTCCTCTGGTCTCTGGGGATGGGAGGGGTGGATGGCTTCATCCCTGAGGGTGAGTGTGGATCAGTGGTCCTCGGAATAGTGGAAGGTGGGTGCCAGAGGTTGCATCTCTCTCCTCTGCTCCATCCAGCTTTGCAAACTCCTGTACCAGCAGTGGGGCCACATCTTCTGGAGGCCCCTTGGCTTCCTACCAGAAGGCCAACATGGACAATGGTGAGTGAAAAAGATGGGTAACCAGCCTGTGGGATCCCCAGGGCAAGTTGAAAAGTATCAGAAAAGTAAGTGACCCTGCACCTACAGCTCAAACACTGCATCCCTTCAGGGTCTTGGACGCTTAGAAGTGGATTCCTCTGGTCACGTGCCTGTCCCAACCCTTCCCTTCCCTTCCCCTCCCCTTCTCCTCTCCTCTGTGAGGGCTCAGGGAGGCTTTTTCTCAAACAAAATAATGGTGCAGCTTGGGGTAGTTGAAGACGAGTGCCACAGACCCAGATGGCAGCTATGTTGCCAAGACACTTACCTTTTTCTCCAAGGGATTAGGATGAGAGAGGGTTTGAGGAGACCGTTAGTAACACCCAGTCTCTCTTTTCCTTCTTCCAATCTTGTGTTCTCCATGATGTTCTCTTCAGGAAATGCCACAGATATCAATGACAATAGGTACGCCGGTTGCCACTGCTCTTGGGCTCTCTGGGTGGGACCAGAAGAAATGGTTACATTTCCCTCATGCCTTACTTAGAGGTTCGCTGGAGACTTTGGGGAAAGGAGGAGGAAATGAGAACCATTCTCGCCATCACTGTGTTGTCCAGGAGGTCCAGTCACCCCCAGCCTTGGTGTAGAACACTGTCCCCTCCTCCAATTCTCCCTGTGGTTCCTCCCCATGCCAGCTATGGGGGCTGGGAGAAAACACCATGGACGTCTGATGACCTGGGTTTCCCTCCTACTTTGGGGAACTTTGTGACCTTGGGCAAGTCAGCTCTATCTCTCTGGCCTTGATTTGCCCTGTATTCCTGCCCTTCATTATCTCACAGGGATGCTGAGAGAGCAAAGTGACAGGAATGCTGTCATTTATACGGAGCTGACAATGCTGTGATTATGCTGGGTCTCTTCTTCCAGGAGTGACCTGCCATGCGGCTACGAGGCTGAAGACCAGGCCAAGCTGTTCCCTCTCCACCAAGAGACGGCAGCCAGCTAATCTCCCACACGGGCTGCTGCATACCTGCACTTTCAGGTAGTTTCAGGCCGCTTCCTCTGACCAGCCTCAGGTTGCCTCCTTTCTTGCCCTCAGCTTCTTTGTTTCTCCTGCTTTTTTTTAAATCATCTCAAAACTTTTACTATATAGTTGTCCCTCAACTCCTGCTGCCCCCTCCCAGGGGCTACATCAGAACTGCCCGGTGTCCCCTAGGCACTGGCCTCCCCTCCCGCCTTGTGCTTGGCCGTAGCGGGAACCACAGTACCGCCTTTATGCCACTAGGGGTCGCTGCAACATGTCAAAAGAAGTGGGCAAGGGCAGTGTCCATCTAGAGCTGCAACACAGGTCACAGAACCTAGTGGTTATTAGGAGACCTTGGGAGATCTCTGTGTCCTATACTCCTCATATCTGTATATGTCACCAATGAGCTTTAGCAAATGTCCCAGGAAGTCTAACTTTTTGTTCTTCTAGCTGCTGTATCAGCACTCCCCTCCAATCTTGCTAGTGGAGGTGGAAAACAGCTGTGTGCCCACCTCCAAGCCCCACCTTCACCTCTGTCCTGGGTCCTCTCCCCTGTTCCCTGTGCTCTCCTAGCAGCACAGGCACCTTCCTGGTTCTTGTGTGTCACCAGGCTTCTCGCCAGGTTGCTTTATGGCTCAAAATGGGCACTGGGATCCTGTTTTATTGTCCACCTTGGATCCTTGGAGAACGAGAAACGAGAGAACATGGCCAGTCTCCTAGTGGGCGGCATCCAAGCTGAGCCCTCTCCAGGGGTTTTCCAGAGTAATAGGCCAGGCACACGTAGGCAGAAAGGCATGAGAAGCAAGCAGTGGGAATGGGGGAGGGAGAGTTAGGGAAGGCCTGTGGGTGGAGGAGCAGGAGATGGCAGGGTGGCGTCTGGCTGTTGATATCAAAGGAACAGGACTGTAAACCCAAGCTGGTACAGATGCCACCCTGTTCCTCTTCAGTGACCGGGCTGCAAGGTGGTTCCTCACAACCTCTTTCTCTTTCTTCCCCAGTTTCTAAGAGGGACTGAGGCCTCTTCTCTCAGCATGCTGCAAACCTGTGCTCTCTGATACTAACTCCCTTCCCCAATCCTTGTTGTCCGACTGTACTATGTATGATGTCTTCTCTTACTCTGTATCTCTTTGTACTCTGTATCTATATATCAAAAGCTGCTGCTATGTCTCTCTCTTCTCTCTGTCATACTCTCTAGTATCTAATGATGTATTTAGCAATTTCTAAGCATAGTATACCCTCCTCATTTGGGGCCATAGGGAGGAGGGTCAGTGTTTCTTCTTCCTCTCCTATATGCATCTCTCACACTGAATGGTGTTAGTCACAGAGATGATAAAAGGAAAATGGGAGCTAGAGGGCTGTGATCCTTCACAAACACACACACACATGCACGTACACAAAGCCTTAAGCAGAAGAATGTCTTGGCGTCATGAGAAGATACAGAAATAGACTCTTCCTCCCTCCTCTTCCACATTTAGCACAGGGGAGGGTGAAATGGAAGGACTGCTTAAATTATACGGTGAATTTTCTTTAGACACCCCTCACCCCAACGGAGGGGTTCTGGGTGTGCACCTCTGCCCCCCGAAGTCTGCCTTTTGCCTCCCTCTTCCTGTGCCCCCTGGACAACCAAGAACATGGATTGCTCAAGGGACCACTTCCCTTTCTCCTCAAAACTCCTTTTGATATTCTCTACCCCGGAGCTCATGACCAGAACCCAAAGCTGCTTAAAATTATTTTGAAACATTGAGGAGGCCAACCCATTTCCAACAATCTGTCAAATGGTTGCTCATCTGTCCACGGTGAAAGTTATAGCCAAGCGTAAGCAAAATGAGTCCTTCTTTGGCTTTGGGGGTAAACAGACTGGAAAATTCCTAAGTATTTTTTTGCCACAGTGATGGGCTGGATTCCTTTCTCTGTCCCATATTGGGCTGCATGTTCTTCCCGTCTCCACCTTTTGGTTTGGGGGCTTCCAGTTCATTGGCAAAATAGGTATCTCGAAATGCCTTCCTTTCAAGCTGGAGCCTGACTTTTCCCCGATGATACACATTAAAAAATGTTTTTTTCCAAAAAGAATTCCCTGTGTAATGTCCTCATCTGGTATTAAGTGCACTTTAAAGAAAAGGGCAGGGCAGATTTTCCAGAGGTGGAGGAGCCCAAGGGCTTGACCCAGGGGGCACCCCCACTCCCTATGGAATTGACAGGACTATTGTTTTGTTTTCATATCCTGTCCTACCACATGGTGCTAAGGTGGCTTTCCAGGTAACTGCAGGGATGTAGAGTGGAGGTCACAAGCCAGTCCAAATCAAGAAATATAACCTGGTGTCCAGATAGCCAGTCTTATCTGGGCTGGAAGAACAGGGTAGCAGGGCAACCCATCACCTAGTTTCTAAGTCAGGAAAGAAAGCTCAGTGTGAGTGTCAGCTGGTAAATACAGCCTGTATTGGCCTGTGACTCCTTCAAGCGAAAAAGTCCTTTCTCCCTTTACCTGTTAGGCCCTTTTTAGCAATTAAGGAGAAATGCAGGGAAAAAAAAAAATACCAGAGGGGTGTAGAGTAAATCCAAGGCGGTGATATTCAAACATTTTTCAGAACCAATCTTATATAGAACCCTGACATAAAGAATAGCTAAAAGTGACGCAGACCTGGGCAGTTTGCATTTTTGTTGTTTGGTGGAAAATGCTTCACTAGTTGAGGAGCCCTTGAACAGTCCTTAAGAGACCCCAAGGATTCTGTAGAGTAGATTGAAAACCACTGCTCTGAGGAAAGGGGTTCAATCTGGCTCCCCTGCCCCAAGCAAAGAGGGAAAGGGTGGGGTTGGTGAGCCACGCTGTCTCCAGACGCAAGTGGAGAGGAGGGAAGATACCTGTGCACCTGGAGACTTGTGCTAATGTCGGCCAGCAGGGCACCCAAGAATCCAGTGAGCTTTATGTAATCTTGCCACCAAATGACTCTTTTAAAACACAGAAGAAAATGTGAAGGTGTAGGGCAGATGAGGAGAGAGGTGACAGAGGGAACAGCCTTCTCTTTAGCAAGATGTAAGGGAAATGTAATTCACTTACATAAATAAGAAACGACACACACACAAAGCCTTCACCAGAAGCTTCACTCCACATCCCCCTCCTCCCATCCCCCTCACCACATTCCTTTCAGACAGCCAGGGTCTCCACGAGGGGCACCTGGCCTGCCCCCTCACATCTGCCAAAATGTTGCATGCCAGCGTGAAAGACAAACCAAACTGCACCAACCCCAGTGTGTATTTACTTGATGTACATAGATACCTTTAAAATAAAATAAATTCAGTGATGGCTCTCCCGTGTTGTAAGTCTTTATCCCTCCCCAGTCTCACTCCCTTCCCTGCATGTAATGGCATTATGACAGCGTGGGATATATCCTTCCAGGTGTTTTTCCATATATTTACACGCAGGCTTTTTTCCCCCACTTGACAATATGTCCTAGAGATCTTTTCATGTCAAGATACATATTTACCTCATTAAAAAAATACATGATTTTTCATAAACGTATCCTATAATTTATTCAACCATTTCACTATTGGTGGACATCCATCTAGGTTGTTCGTAATTTTTAACAAAAAATGGTATCCTGTTTTCTTCACTGTTTTCCCCAGACCACCCTCAGCCCCAGCATCAGTTCCATCCCTCTAGTGTGTCTGCAACCCTCCCTCGCCAAGAGCTCAGCTCTCTTGTCCCAAGATTGTTTACCACGATCACCCTTCTAACCCCTATTTTAGAGTATAGCCCTACCTGTCTTCTCTGCTCTTACTTCAGAGTTTCTGAGATAAGTGGAGAAAACCATAGGACCAAAACACTAGGGCAATTAAAAACAAAGAGCCCCAGAGGTAACTTGACCTTTGGTGCTGATTTAACTGTTCCTTCTGTGTGTCCCCGCTGTTTTCTCTCCCACTCTCCAGAGCAACTGGTCTAAACCCTCACTCCTCAAGATCCCTTCTCACCGTCCTCTCTTAGGCAACAACTTTGTCTATTTTAAAGGGTAAATTAAGGTGACTGAGTGTGTGAAATTCTTCACCTCCCCCCCCCCCCACCTACACACTTACCTCTGTCTACACAGACCCCTTTGCTTTCTCCCGTCTGACAAGTGATAAATCTCCCTTCTCTGGACTAAATCAAGGCCCTTCCAGATCTTCATTCCTGAGGTACTTACAAAGACTCAATATATAAAATAACTAATGAGAACCTACTGTATAGCACAGGGAACCCTACTCAGTGCTCTGTGGTGACCTAAATGGGAAGGAAATCCAAAAAAGAGGGGATATATGTATATGTATAGCTGTACAGTAGAAACTAACACAACATTGTAAAGCAACTATACTCCAATAAAAATTAAGAAAGAAACTAAAACAAAAAATATATAAAATAACTAAAAGTGATGCAGACTTGGGCAGTTTGCATTTTCTTTGTTAACTTGTCTCAGTGATTTCTTCCCTTGTCCTTGGTAAGGTCTCCCTTAAAAGTGTGTTTTACTCTGTTTCTCTATAAGCCACTCCCCACCTTGTTTTCTCACAACCAAATTTCCTGATGAAGTCCCAGGCTTCCCTTCCCCACTTCCTCACCTCCTATTCATCCCGCAGCCCACCTGGATCTGGCTCTTGTTCTGCTGAAAGTGCTTTCCAAAGGTCACTAGTTGCCAAAGACAATGGGCACTGCTCCTTCCATGTCTTGCCTCACCTTTCCATGACATTTGACACTGCTCTCCATTCCTTCCTTCTCGAAATTCAACTCCCTTGGCTTTTGTGACCCTGCTCTCCTGGCCCCTTTTACTTCTCTGGCCACCCCTTCTCAGTCTTCTCCCACTAGCCTCTCACATGGTGGCCTATACCAGGGTCCAGCCTTTCCTTGCCCTCCCTGGGAGGTGTCATCCTCACCTACGGATTCTTCGCAAAAATTAAACTTTTATCCCCAGCCCAGATCATTCTGCTGAACTCTGGGCCCATATGTCCGGCTGCCCTCAGGTGCCTCAAACACGGTCCAAATTGAACTCTTGTTTTCAACCAAAACTGCTCCTTTTTCATGTCACCGCCATCTCTCTACACCTTAGCCAGAAGCCTAGGATTCATTCTCAATGTCTCCCTTTCCCTCAAATCCCACATCCACTACGGATTTTACAAACTGACATCAAACTATACCTTTAGATGCCAGCCCCTTCTTTCCATCCCAATAATCATTGTTTTAGTTCCTCATCTCGTGCGTAGACTCTTGCAGTACTCTGGTCACCCTCCAGAATGATGCCTGAGAGGTCTTTCTAAAAGCACAAAACCCACTTAAGGGATCTCCTACTTCGTAAAGAAATGCTTTCGGGTTAGCTTCAGGGCGGAGGTTATTCCTAGAAACTGGGCAAAACCGAAAGGCGGCGACTTTGCAGCAAAGAAGTCCTAGACCGAGGGGTTAAATCAGGCCAGTCCAGGCAGCATCCCCTACGCCTGGATGACTGGTCTGGGCCTCGCGGACTGCTCGCAGCCCTCAGGGCAAAAGGCTTCGGTGCGACTCCCCACCGCCAGGTGAGTCCAGGCAACGCGCGGGCGTTGGGGCAGACGTGCGGCCGCCAGGGGGCGGAGTCAGCCTGCCCCGCCCTACTCGCACGCCTGCGGGCCAGCCTCCGGTCACGTGACGGAGGCGCAGGTGAGCGCCGCTTCCGGGGTCGGGAGACTACATCGCGGCCGGCCGGCTCCGGCTTTCACTCGGTTGGGTGTGCGGGAGACTATGGCGTCCTCCTCGGTCCCGCCGGCCACTGTACCGGCGCCGACAGCGGCTTCCGGCACAGGTTTCGGCTTCGCTTCCAAAACCAAGAAAAAGCATTTCGTGCAGCAGAAGGTGAAGGTGTTCCGGGCGGCCGACCCGCTGATGGGCGTGTTCCTGTGGGGCGTAGCCCACTCGGTGAGACCCGGCCCCGGCCCCGGCCCCGCGGAGGCCCTGTCCGAACCCCTGAGCTCCTCCGGGCTTGTCTGTTTCCAGGCTCCCGCCTCCGGAGCCCCTAGCGCTGCCACTTTTCCCCAGGCTGTTCTGGTCTGCCCACCTGCCCTCAGGTGTTTCACCCAGCGTACTTTCTCGCTGTAGACCTTTTTTTTTTTTTTAACGTAGACTTTTGTCTCTCCCTCCGCCCGTTACTCCTCCACTCTGGTTCCATCTTCCCCAACTGAAATCCAGCTCCCTGCTTCCTTCCAGTCCGTTCCAGCCTCAGGCCACGGAGACCGGCCGGGACCCGGCTCCGTCTGGAAGGACATTAGGGAGAGTAGCTCTTCTGGCTTGGTGGTGGTGAGGTCTCCAGTGAGAGTGTAAGTGTAGAAAGGGAGCGGAGAGGGTAACTGGATGAAGGGAATCGTTCACTTCTCCTTTGCACCTTGCTTTACAGCCGCTGTCAGTGACGTTGGAACCTTGGCTTTGGGGGAAGCTCCAGGCTTCCTGGACCTTCTAATCCTGCATGTCCCTTTCTTTCCCTTCCAGAGGTACAGCATTTCAGAGAAGCTACCCCACCCTGAGCCTAGTGGTTGCACTTACTCAGCACTTAATGTATGTAAGCCTTTGGTCTTAATTGCAAGCCATTGCTGGCTGGAGTAATGGTATTTGGTGTAAGTGGGGGTCATCTTTGACCAAAGAGCTGGCTCAGGAGCTCTGGTCATGGGGACATTATGGTGGTGAACTTTAGAATCAGGGAACTGCTGTCGATGGTTGGCCTGGGAATCCGGAGGAGGCCAAAAGAGGCCGGCGCATCTACTTTCCTGAGGATACCTCAGGTGAAGGAAGCACAGCCATTGCCCCCCTTCCCTCAGATCTGGATTGGAGGGATGCAGTGACCTTGAATATGACAGGCAATATTTTAAAAAAATTTTTTTTTAATTTATTTAATTTATTTATTTTTTGGCTGTGTTGGGTCTTCGTTGCTGCCCGCGGGCTTTCTCTAGTTGCGGGAGCAGGGGCTACTTTTCATTGCGGTGCGCGGGTTTTTCATTGCGGTGGCTTCTCTTGTTGTGGAGCACAGGCTCTAGGCATGCGGGCTTCAGTAGTTGCGGCACGTGGTCTCAGTAGTTGTGGCACATGGGCTTAGTTGCTCCCCTGCACGTGAGATCTTTCTGGACCAGAGGTCGAACCCGTGTCCCTTGCATTGGCAGGCAGATTCTCAACCACTGCACCATCAGGGAAGCCCCCAAGCAATATTTTAAAAACTCAACTTCCTTGAAACATTATAGTCATGGTAGTGCTGTGGAGGTGGAAGGGGATGAGGAGGAATACAGTTTTTGTCACATTTTTATTTGTGGCTTAGAAAGTCATCTGGGGGTGTGTCAGCTCCCTTTTGCATCTGTGGCTCTGTGGACTGCTCCCAGCTCAGTCTAAGGCACTTGGTATGGGCAAGGCTGATGGAGGTGGGCTGCTTCTGTTATGACTCATCCATCCATCCCTTTGGGAAACTTAAGAAGGAGGGTTTTCCTTTGGTAAGATGGGGGAACTACACATAAGACCCGCCTCAGCTTCCCTAGGTATATATACTTTAGCCCCAATACCCCACCCTCCAGCCAGCACACATTTACTTCAAGGGTCTGGAATGGAGAAATTCCTTGAACATATGTGTTAGTGATGATTCAGCCTGCTTAACAGCAGGTGGCGAGGAGGGGGCATAAAGAACTGTAGCTGAATTTTAGGCTGGGAATCTCTAGTGGGTTTTTTTTTTTTTTCCTCTGGAGGAATATGTTCTGTCCTCCTTTTCTACTGAGAATGAGAGGAGCTGGTTTTTCATTGCAGTGTATGGGATTTAGGTTAGACTACACTTCATAACCTCTGTCGAATGATCAAGTAAGGATAGGCAAGGCATCTGTTTATTCAGTTAATAAACACTTCAGGACCACTGTGGGCCAAATATTGTGCTAGCTAGGCACCTGAGTGATGCAGACGACTAGAACTGGTCCTTACCAGAGCTCACAACCCAGGTGGGGAACTCACGTAAACTAGAGGCTAGAGTCAAGTGATAAGGGTGCGTGAAAGATACTGTGGCAACAGTGGGGAGAAAGCACATCTTCTGGGCACTTCTTAGTGCAAGATCCCCCTTTCCACCCTGAATTAGCAGACTGCTGATTCTTGGGGCTGAGGAGCGCATGTGATGCTTGCATCCTTTGGGCTGTGGGTTGGCTTGACTTCAGTGAACAGATGCCTAATGAGCTCATATCCTTTGCCTGCCTGCATTCCCTCTAAAATCAGCTGTTTTTCTTTTATCTTACACCTAGGCAGGTGGGGACCTACTACAGAGAACTGGGTCAGAGTGGTCTGGAAGGACTGGTCCTGTTTGTAAGGAGATGCCTCCTTCAGGATATGGACGTTTCATTCTCGCTGCTGTCGACCCCTCAGCAGCAGTCAACAACAGTCCCCTTAACTCTCCTTGTACTTTGAAAACATCTTTTGTTTCCAGTGGAGCATGGAACTGTTTGTCTTGAATGTCTTGAGTCTGCTGAGGGTCTTTTTTTTCTCTAGAATTTGTTACAGCTTTAAAAAATAGTCCAGAGTCGCTTACAGAGTTTGCCTGATATAAAATGACTGTTGTGAGCATGAAGTTCCACGGGGGCGGGAGTGTGAGGGGCTGTGTGCAAGGGTTGCTCACTGCAGGCCTTGGGCAGCAGAAGA
The DNA here is from genome assembly GCF_005190385.1 of Monodon monoceros. Taxonomy (NCBI): domain Eukaryota; kingdom Metazoa; phylum Chordata; class Mammalia; order Artiodactyla; family Monodontidae; genus Monodon; species Monodon monoceros. The sequence goes on from NW_021703783.1 coordinate 43,518,122, forward strand.
TGGCAGACACATACTCTCATCTTTGTCAAGCATATGCATAACCAGCGTTTTTAAGGGAATGAGGTTTGATTTGCCCTTTTCTGACTCTTGCCCAGACACAGTGTATAAGTAGCTCTCCACACCCCTACTCACTGCCTTCCTGTTCTTGTTTTGGCTTATCAGATCAATGAGCTCAGCCAGGTGCCTCCCCCGGTGATGCTGCTGCCAGATGACTTTAAGGCCAGCTCCAAGATCAAGGTCAACAATCACCTTTTCCGCAGGTATGTGGGAATCCCCACCCTTCTCATGTCAGCCTTCCTAGAAGAGAGAATAAATAATATTAAGAGTTAGGATTGAATGAGTTGAAGGTTTTAGATTTAGAAGACAACTTACAAGTTGTTATTGTATTGTCTAACCTTCCTTCCTATGCAGAAATTCAGTATTTTGTAAAGAAACCACTAAAATAATTTCCAATGTTCCTTACACCCTTATCTATGTGTACTAGTTTACCTTTCCTCTAGCCTGGAGATTCACAAAGTAATAAATACGTTTAGATGCCATTACCATTAGCTTCTGAGAGGGACTCCCTGAAAGAAATACCTGAGTCCTGTAAGCCCTCCTAGTATCAGAAGATGCCATTCAAGACCTATTGCTTATTTAGGGATGTCTCTGACTTGCTTGAGATTTGGGAAATGCTGCTGTTTGGATGGGCAGTAGGTCGTGGTTCTGCTTAAGCCGCTTACCAGTCATGTGACTTCAGCAGGTCACTCAACCACCCTGAGCCAGTCTCCCCTTCTATAAAATGGGAATAATACACCTTTAAAGGACCTCACAAGGGTTTTATGAGAGTCAAATAAGGTAATATGTGTGAAGGTGCTTTGTAAAGTGTCAAGCCCTACATAAATATAAGGTAATATTGTTACTTTGTTTCTTATCTTGAAAACCCCTATTGCAGGGAAAATCTGCCCAGTCATTTCAAGTTCAAGGAGTATTGTCCCCAGGTCTTCAGGAACCTGCGTGATCGATTTGGTATTGATGACCAGGATTACTTGGTGAGAGTCCATTCGGTGAGGATAGTCCTTTCTCCCTAACAACTGGGGAATCCATGGGACAGTCATGTTTGGAGAAATGAGGGCCTTCACAGGTATTCTTTATTTTTTTGTGGTCACAGGCATCTAAAAAAATCTGAAGAAAGCTATAAACCCTGTCCTTGGGGGGAAATGTAGATACATTAAAATTTTTGCTTTCAATTTCATTTAGTCCATATATGGACACCAAATTTAGAACCCTTGCTCATCCTCTTACGTCAAGATTTCATCCACTTTCAGGTGTGTTCAGTTGGCCACTGTCCTAGACTTGCATCTCCATATAAAGGGGAGGAAAAGAGCTTCTAGCCTATTTTGTGTCCCCAGGTGTCCCTTACCCGAAGTCCCCCGAGTGAAAGTGAAGGCAGTGATGGTCGCTTCCTTATCTCCTATGATCGGACTCTGGTCATCAAAGAAGTATCCAGTGAGGACATTGCTGACATGCATAGCAACCTCTCCAACTACCATCAGGTCAGGTCTCTCTCCAGCCTCATTCTTCCCCTCCCTACTCATAACTCAGCTCCAGAGCACTTGGGAGACTTCCTATCCCTCTTTCTCCCTATAGCCCATTTTGATCCCCAAGAAGCATTTGACATCATACTTTTGAAAACAAGGCATTTCAAAAAGAGAGCCTCTGCATACAGATTTGTGTTTGATTAAATAGAAGAGTTCGTGTTCCTTCTTATTTGGCACTTCTAATCTAAAACCGCTGTGAATTGATAGATACATAAAGGGTACATGTATAGCAAAGTATAAACTTTAGACTAAGTCAGAATTAGATGAAGTGTTAACACCAAATGTACTATCAGGAATAAATGCAGTTTGGGGAGAAAACCAGGATAAGTGCACAATTGGGATAGATTGGAGGAGAGAAGCCATGATCATATCCAGTCCTAAGTGGGATTAGGGAAACTATTCTATCTGATCAGATGAATTTGGAATGTGAAGTTTCTGGACTATTTTGGGAGTAAAAACATGCCTGAATATCTTTCTACTGAAGAAAAATCTCACCAAAATCAATGAGCAAGGAATAAATGAAAGATTCTAAAAGAGTTTTTGGTTATTCAACAAATATTGGATGTCTGTTGTTATTAGGTCTTATGTGAGGCAGTAGAGAAAGAGGTGAATGAAATGGCCGTGGCCCTTGAGTTTCTCTTGTTCTAATGGCAGAGGCCAGTAAGCTAGCGTTAGTTAGCACACAGCAAGCTGCGTGCAAGGAGTAGAGGTATCTAGGGGATGCTCTGGGGTGGCAGAGGAAGAGCATCCCAACTCACCTGGGGCAAGAGGTGCACTTGGTAGGCTCAAAGAGAGTTTTTTAGAGGGAGTATCCTAGAAGTTGATTCTTGCATGACTAGTAGGGACCAGCCATTGGACAAGGAGGAAGAGAGCACTCTAGGCAAAGGAAAACAGCACTTGTAAAGGCACAGAGCCATGAGAGAGCTTGGTGTTGTGGAACTGCAAGAAATTCAGTGTGGCTGGGATAAGGTATTGTGGAAAAACAGTTAGGCAGGAGCCAGGCTGTGAGGGTTTTATAAGCCACACGAAGAGTTTGGGCTTTATCCTGAAGGTGGTTTGCAGGGGAGTGATATATATGTTATTTAGAAATATCCCTGTGTCAGCATTTTAGAGAATGGATTGCAGGAGGGAAATACTGAGAGTGGAGATACCAATTAGGAGGTAATTGTAATAGTCCAGGTGAGAAATGACAAGGGCCTGGAGGGATGATGCAGTGGAGGTGGAAAGACCTTTGGGAGAATTGGGAGAATTAAGGCAGAGGCGCTCCAAATTCCTGCTTAGGGATAACTGGGTGCCCAGTGACCAACAGTTGGGAAGCAGAAAAAGAAACAGGTTTTTGGAAGAAGACAGTTCGGATTTAGGCATGTCGAGTTTGTGGTTTCTTCAGTTCATGCAGATATAGATGTCCCATAAGTGGTTGGGGTATGGAGTTTGGAAAAGAGGACTAGATTAGAAGTCTAGATTTCAGAACTATAGGTGAATAGATGGTAATTATCGCCATGAATGTATTATGTTGGACTGGCCAAAAAGTTCGTTCGGGTTTAAGATTATGGATGTGTCGAGTGAAATGAAAAGAAGGTTGAGGAAAGAACCTTCCGGAGCAAGAAGAGAAAAGAGCCCATAAAGGAGACTAAGAGTTGTCTGAAGCTTTTTTTTTTTTTTTTAACGTGATTGCTAAGTTTAATTCAACAGCTATACACACTCCTTCCTGCCTTGTAAAAATAACAGAATGCTCCTCTCAAAGTTACATAGAGACGTGAGCACAAGTTTGCTGTTTTTAATACAGCTCTACAAAAAAGTTGGCACCAAATGCACATAAAAGAAGTTTTAAGGCTTAATAAAAATACAGACTAGTAACTTCTCAATACAGCTTGGAGGCTGAGAACAGGATGCTAAGAGTTAATGAAACTTCCAAATACAGGCAGTCCCCAATGTACAGAGCATTTTCCACATGCAAATGGCCTCCCCCATCAGGTTCAAAGGAGCAAAAACTTTTTCTTCTGCTCCTCCCAGTGACCACACTACCCTGGCTCTCTAAAGCCATGCCCACGGCCCCAAGCAGGGAAGATGGGAACAAAAGTAAGGCCGCGTGGTCACTGCTGCCCAGAGGCTCTGCTATGGTTGTGTTTTCCTCCTTCCCGCAGGCCTCTATCCCCAGCTCTGCCCCAGAATTCCCTGCCAGGGGACAGATCTAGAGACCTCTTCCCCTGATGTGGCTGACGGTGAGGCTGAGACTGAAGCCCCAAGGGCCAGCACCACGTCAGGGTCTTTTTGGCGAGAGTTGTCAGATGCTTTTAATGATTTATGCCCTACTGCATTCCACACAGGATTTGAGGATAGAGAGGAGTGGTGTGATGGGAGCTCCGAGTGAAGAGAGTCTTAAGGAGAGGCTGGTCAGTAGTATCTAGTGCTAGCCAGTTGAAATATGATGATGACTAGATACCCATGAGATTGGCAACTGAGGGATTTGAGGCAGTGAGGAGTAGAGAAATTTCAGAGGAGAAATGAGGGTATAATCTGATTTCAGTCGTTTGAGGTATGAATGAGAGAGAGGCAGTGGACTCATGGCTGACTAATTTTCTGAGAAGGTTGGCTATGAAGAGAAGTAGGCAGCAACACTGAGGGAGATTGTAGCATTGAAAGAGGAATTTTTTTTTAAGAATCCAGATTATAGGCCATCTTGCAAACAATTTTACTGTGGGAGTCTAGCCCACCAAAGAACATTGGTCTAGATCAGTGGTCCCCAACCTTTTTGGCACCAGGGACCGGTTTCGTGGAAGGCAATTTTTCCACCGATTGGAGCTGGGGCCGGGGCGGGGGATAGTTTAGGTGGTAATGCGAGCGATGGCGAGCTCATCCGCCACTCACCTCCTGCGTGCAGCCTGCTTCCTAACAGGCCAAGGACTGGTACCAGTCCGCAGCCCGTGAGTTGGGGACCCCTGGTCTAGATAAAATCATTTTGTTGATGTAATTTCTACTACTGGTTCTGTGACTACTTGCGTATAAAGAGGGATAATAACACATACCCTTCCCCATCTCAAAGAATAATAAAGACGAAAGGAGAGATGGCGCTCTAAATTTTTTTTTTTTTTTTTTTTGCGGTACGCGGGCCTCTCACTGTTGTGGCCTCTCCCGTTGCGGAGCCTCCGGACGCGCAGGCTCAGCGGCCATGGCTCACGGGCCCAGCCGCTCCGCGGCACGTGGGATCTTCCCGGACCGGGGCACGTGTCCCCTGCATCGGCAGGGGGACTCTCAACCACTGCGCCACCAGGGAAGCCCCACTTTAAATTTAAGAGACATTATACATATGGGATAAATGAAAGGAGATGATGATTCAGAAACTGCACGGATGCCAGGGGCATCTTTAGAAAGTCCCCACACCCCTCCGGAGCTTCTGTAACCTCTCTCCTTGAATCCCTGTGGAATAGTAGCATTTGAATTCCCATCCCTGAGCTGCTCAGCCTCTTCCCCTTCCTTCCTCCCTCCCACCCCAGTACATTGTGAAGTGCCATGGCAACACACTGCTGCCCCAGTTCCTGGGGATGTACCGGGTTAGCGTGGACAACGAAGACAGCTACATGCTTGTGATGCGCAACATGTTTAGCCACCGTCTCCCCGTGCACAGGAAGTATGACCTCAAGGTAAGGAGAGGAGGTGAGGGCTGAAGGGGAGACTCCTGATGACCTGAGGGAGGGGAATGGCCAGGGAGGGCACTGGATGATGCATTTTAAAGGAAAGAAGGCTGTGGGTTTGAGAACTTGTCTTAGGAGCTGGGTCCTGACTGTTCTTTTAGCCACTTCTGCTGACTTTGTCTTTGGGTCTCTCCACAGGGCTCCCTAGTGTCCCGGGAAGCCAGCGATAAGGAGAAGGTGATATAATTTTAGATGATAGGGTGAGGGATGGGGGAGGGCAGGTCAAAGGGACCTTCTTGGGATAAAGAGGTAGGGATCCCCAGCTATTTACTCTTATCTTAAACCACCAAAAAGAAGAGAGATGTAGACTTTTCCTGATCCAGGGATTGTTTGGAAGGGGCAGTGGGAAGAGCTTCTTTGTCACTGGCATGGGTTAGTCCATGTGGAAGGTTTGGGGATGCGTGAAAATGTCAGACTTCAAGAGCAAAATGCCTACCAGCCGCCTCCCATTCTGAGCTCTGTTTTCAAGCAGCTGTTTTTGCTTCAGAAGAAAGAAAAGTCAGAATGGAGGTTCTGGACTGAAACCATAGGCAGAAAGTAGGGGGATGTGATTTGGGGTACAGCCGCAGTGGCTGAGTCTGGGGAAACCACCAGAGGTAAGAACAGGCTCTGGGCAGCATCCTCGTGTGAAGTCAGAGGAGAGATGGGCTGTAAATCTGTCTCCCCTAGACCCCCCCCAGTCAGAGACAAAGCCCTACGTAGAGCAGGGTTTTCTGAGAGCGTGGGGTAAGGGCTGTATTCCCAAGATGTCCCTTTACCTATTCTCAGGTTAAAGAATTGCCCACCCTTAAGGATATGGACTTTCTCAACAAGAACCAGAAAGTTTATATTGCTGAAGAGGAGAAGAAAGTCTTTCTAGAGAAGCTAAAGAGAGATGTGGAGGTGATGGGTTGGGGTGCTGTGGGAAGTGGCTTTGTTTCCCTTTTTTGCTCCCCACAGGGCAGTTGCCCATTCACAATACAAGGGAACTCCTCCCCTTCCCTTTGGGTTCTCTGCATGTAGGGGAGTTGGATAAGAATCATGAAAATCCTCTAGAGGTGACTTATGAAGGGGGTGGCTGGCTTGAGCTAAAAGAATGATCTTAGATACCCAGGACAATTAGGTAATAAAGGGCAATGGTATACTCCCAACCCTCAATTTTTACACTTCCTTTCCCCAGGAGGGCCCCGGAAATTCAGGGATGGAGGTATAAGGGTGGTACCTGGGAGTGGAGAGGGAGATCTGGGGCTTCTTATTTGTCAGTGGGGTTTCAGTTCCTAGTGCAGCTGAAGATCATGGACTACAGCCTTCTGCTGGGCATCCACGACATCATTCGCGGCTCTGAACCAGAGGAGGAGGGGCCTGTGCGGGAGGAGGAGTCAGAGGGGGATGGGGACTGTGCCCTGACCGGACCTCCTGCTCTGGTGGGCTCCTATGGCACTTCCCCTGAGGGTATCGGCGGCTACATCCATTCCCACCGGCCCCTGGGCCCTGGAGAGTTTGAATCCTTCATTGATGTCTATGCCATCCGGAGTGCTGAGGGTGAGAAAGAGCCTGGAAATTTTAAGGGTGGGGAGGGTGGTCCCTGGAGGACAGAGACCAGGGTGGTGGGTGGAGAGGCTGTTTAGCTTTTCAAAACAGATCTGACTGGTTCCTGGGGAGAGGGAATTGGGACTGTACTTGCTCTTCATTGCTGGTCTCTCTCCGCAGGGGCCCCTCAGAAGGAGGTGTATTTCATGGGCCTCATTGACATCCTGACACAGTATGATGCCAAGAAGAAAGCAGCTCACGCAGCCAAAACTGTCAAGCATGGGGTGAGGGTTCTCTAAAGCCTTTCCTTTCTTGTCTTGACTATTCAAGAGCCTCTTGTGCCAGAGCAGTGGGGTGGCAGAAGGATGAAGGGTTGGGTATGGAAATGATCTGGAGTGGAACTGAGGGTGGGGAGTCGGGGAGGGGTGCGGGGCCTGACACCATGTTCCATACCTCCTCTCACAGGCGGGGGCAGAGATTTCTACTGTCCATCCTGAGCAGTATGCTAAGCGATTCCTGGATTTTATTACCAACATCTTTGCCTAAGAGACTGCCTGACTCCATGGTGACTGCTGCTGTGTGTTCCAGGTGGTGGGGTTCTGAGAGGCTTTGGGGGAATTGTGGGTATTCCGGCCACTACTTCTGCTCTTTCTCTTTTGCTAACTTCAGGCTACAGGCTTCTTCCATCCAGATAACTCAGTCTTGTTGAGTAGGCTCTTCCTGGCCCTCAGAAATACATTGTCCTCTCTCCTCTTCCTTTCCTTCTCCCTTCCCCTCCAACAAGTCTGCTTGCTTCATTAGTGTTACTGTTGACTCTCTCTCAAGTGCCTTGATCTTTGTAAAATGTCCTGTTGTTTCCATAACATAGGAGGAGCTGGGGGAAGGGTGTTGTTTGCCATCTTCAGGACCTGACTGGACAGATGGACCTGGCTCAAGCTGCTACTGTGGATGCACTTTGCTGTGTGGGACGAACTAAGAGTGTCTGAATTTTGCTGATAACTTTACAGAGCTCACTGTGGCACACTTCCTTCCCCGTAGGCCCTGGGATGGAAGATTTTCAAAATACTACAGATGTGGGTGCAGGCATGCACACATACGATGGGATATGGCCAATCTTATGCGGCTGGGGTGGAGAATGGTGGGCGGGCTGGCAGCTCATGGAGGTGGGACCTCTGAGGACTCTTGTGATTATGCAGGGAATTGGAGGTCTCTGTTGAGGGTTGACTACTCTCCTGGCTCTTGCCTCACTCCACGTTCACCCCCACCAGAGATGGCCACAGTGTTGAATCCTGGGTGAAGGTGTTTGACTGTCGCTGCTCTTCACCAGGACCTCACATCCCTCCTGGAGCTAGAACCCTTCATTGGGGGTGTGGCCAGTTCTGGAGGCTGGGAGGATGAGCCAGGGGTATAAGGTTCACTCCCTATGTTAAATTTCCTTTCTTCATGTCTAGCCACCCCTAAGGTTTTAGACCGAGCAGAAGGGAATATCTCTACCTGGGTTAACCCTGGTTATTTCAAGAGAAAAGAAGTTTCACGTGTGGGAACCTCCTGTACTCTCTGGAAGTGTGCCCATAGCATACTTACTTCCCCTCTCCTTCCCAAACCCTTTTTCCAGTTGGATTTGTTATTCTGTTCGTCTTATACTGCTACTGTGTCTCTCAGGGGACAGATGGCCGCCTTTGTCATCTTCACTCTCCACCCCCAGAGAGGAGTCAGAACCATAACCCGGCCCCCTCCAAAGATAGTTGAGTTAATACGTGATATTCTCAGAATGTAGCAGACCCTGATGAGCTGAGATAGTGTACTCCCTTCCCCGCAATGCCCTTGGGGCTCAGGCAGCCATTCTTCTTGTGATCCTACATCCCCCCTGAGGCTTCTGCACTTCTCTAAAACATAAAGATGGGCACCAACGCGTGGCCTGTGGGGTGCAAAGACTCTTGCTCTGTATCTGCCTGGACTGATCTGTCTCACAAGAAGTCATGAGGTCATAAAGGAGAATTCCTCCTGCCCCTCCATCTTCTGCTCCAAAGGAAGTGACAAGAGGAGTCCCTAGTTAAAGGATTAGAGTCCCTATAATATGTTCCTGTCAGGAGGCTGATGGATCTTTTTCATTCCAACCATCTACCTTTCCCCTGTTGAATGCAATAAAACTCCATGACACCAGCAACTGTTCTTTAGAAATGGGTTTTCTGACCATGTGGCTGATGTATATCATAAGCATTATGGTCTTCTTCATTTGTTGCTTCTGTTTTTTTTTTCATCTTTTTTTGTTTTATTAATTAATAAAAAAGATCTTGTGTATTTACTCCCGTTACTGTCACTATATAGAAAATAAATTATTGAATCCAAATTCCTTCACAGAAATGCCTCTTCTTTCCCTCTTGCTATTTTGGAAGCCTGGGCTTAGGGATGCAGAGACCAGATGAAGAATTCTGATTGGTCTTTAAGGTGTTGGGTCCCTAAGGATGTGGGTTTCAAGATAGATGGCTGTGAACTTAAAAAGGTGCTGAGTGTGCATGGGAATGGAAAACATTCCCCAATTTTGTGGGAGTTAGCTGTAGGGGGGCCAGGGACAGCTGAGATGATGTGACCCTCCCTCTTCCCCCAGGGTTCTGGGCTAGATCACACTCCCATCTCTGTAAAGGTGAGCACCAAGCACACATGAGCTAAAGGAGAAGGAATTCAGTGTTCCTGCAGGCTTCCTGGAAAGAAGTCCTCTGTCTGGAGGGCAGGAAGAGTACAGCAGGGTCCTGGGAAAGTAAAGAAGAAAGTGACCAACCATCCAGATGGAGAGGGAGTAAAGAAAAGGGGGTGGATTATCAGAAGTCGCTGCCAGGCTGGGAGATCCATCGGTGCTTCTGGCTGGTGGAAAAACCTGGCTTGATGTGGCCCCAGGGAAGTGAGTTGGACTGGGGGCGGAGATTGCTCTGATGTGGGAAGCAGAAGAGAGAAGAGCTTTTTTTTTTTTTTTCCCTTTGAGAGTTTTTAACTCTATTTCAACCATAGACTTGATACTACCATCACTCCAAGGCATTTAAAAAAAAGATGTATTCACTTCTCATTCTGCACCAGCCTCAGTATCCCTGTTTGTGTAAAGAGAAAAATCAGAGACACTTACCAATACCCATCTGGGAGCAGGTTTTGCGGGGTCACAGAAGGTAACAATCTGGGAAAAGGCAAGCGATGAGGCAGGGGATTGAAATGGTTTAGTCCTGGACTTATTTTTTAGAACCAATGCTTTTTACTATTACTCTTCTTCCTACTCCATATTCCTCAAAGGCCTTTCTAGAAAAAGGATCACAGAGAAATTGCCCTCTCTTCCCCATCTACGTAAGCGACACTCCTCACCCACCCATCCACCACTAGCTCCCAGAAGCTGCCACGAAGCTGGCTGGGAAAGAAAAGGGAGAGGGGCCCCTCCCGGGAGGGGGAAGCGAGAAGGGTGGCGTCTCTAAGAGATTTAACCTCCCACCCTCGGTTCCACGATACCACCCCAAGCCTCCGAAGATTGGGACGGCGCCTCCATTTTTGTTTTGGGGCAGAAGAGCAGGGGCTTGTGGATAGAAGGGGTCAAAGCAAACGGTGATTATTACCCGAAGGGGAAGGGGGGTGCCATCCTTCTTCCTTCCCTTTCCCTCAGTCTGCACCACCTGCAAACTACCCCCCGCCCCCCGCCACCTTCTCGGGGTCTCCCCCCCACCCTGGTTGCTAAGGCCCAGACCGTCATCCCAGCAACAGCCTCAGTCATGTGACCGGCAATGGCGGCGCTGACAAGAGGTAGGTGAGCCCGGCGCCCCCCGCACCCGCCGCGCGCCCCCCGGGCCCCGCTCACACCTCCCCGCGCGCCCTCCGGTTCCCCCTGCGCCCCCTCCTCCGCCTCCTTCCCCCGCGCGCGGCGCCGGGGCCCCCTTCCAGGCCCCGCTAATGCTCTTTCTGTCACCCTCCAGCCTTGGCCTCCGTTCGGGGGTTCTGGGGCCCGCGATCGGGCCGACATCCACCCCACCCAGCTGTGGGGCTGCGGGGGCTCTGCCGAGCGGGCCATGTGGGAGGTGGTTCCGGGTCGGGTCTTGCAGGAGGTCGTGGGGGGAGGGGTGGAGATGCCTCAGTTGATGCCCGCAGGGACCCTGGCCCTTCCTGGCTGCCCCTGTGGGCGGCCTCTGTCTGGCGAGAGGGACTGGCCCCGTGTCCGGCCTGGGTTGCCCCAGAGGAATCGGACCCAGCATAAACTGGGGCCCCGCCTCCCTTTTCTGTGCCATCAGGACTCGGAGCAAAGGACACCTAGGTCCTGGCTTCTCTCTGATGGGGAGAGGGTGTTCCACCTGGATGGACAGTATGAGCCGAGGCTCTAGGGTTCCAATTTCACTTTCTGAATCTTGAGCTGCATCTGGCCTTGAGGGGACTATGATGGAGGCACAAACGGAGAGCTGCTCCCCTACGGATCAGTCAAGGAATTGAGGTCACGCTAATGGCCCTTCTTTCTATTTGGGCTGCATTTGGAGGTATTGTAGGGATAGCTCTGTAGCTGAACACGGCAAGACTCCGGGGAAACATCAGGCTGCTCCAGCGGATCCCTCTGCCTGAGCCCCACCCCTCCCTAAATGTAGCCTAGGTAGCTGGCAGGCTTGGACTTCACGTGCTGGGTTTAAAAGGTGACGGCGACAGCGAGAACTTTCTTATTGCAGGGGCTGCTGCCACTTTGTTGGCATTCCAAGCAGACTCCAGCAGAAGGGACCGGGTTAACTCTCAAGGAAGGCTCCCTAGCAATAGGGGCTGAATTATTCGGGAATGTGGAGTAGGGCGAGGAATTGGGGAGCAAAGGAAATATTCTTGTCCTTGTGACCTGAGGGAGGTGGCAAAAAAGACCTCTATCTGTGTGGGCTTTTCCCTTCCAGACTTCTCTTATCCGTGCCCCTAGGCTTTCTTAAGAGCCTCAGAGCTGAGGAAGAGGAAAGTTAGCATGCTGAAGTTCCTTCTTTAGCAACTTGGAGAGTGGCTGGGGATGGAATTCTGCAAGAGACAAGGAGAGGAAATGAAAGAGGAGGTTTTGTTTCTGGGCAGACTGGGGAAAATGGTAACATTTGTCATCCTAACCCAGTCCCCCCCCCCCCCCACTCCCCCTGCCCCAGTCCTGGTCAGCTAAGTGTGGAAACAGAGGGATTTCTGCTGCTCTCATCGTCCATGGGCTTTCCAGGTATCTGCCTTTCACGGGAACCTCAACTTTCACCTTTAAATTGGTTGCCTCTATTCCACGTTCCAAGTAATCGCATTCCCAGTAACTTACACCCAGATCCCGTCTCTGTTAAGTGGGCTGCTGGGTTGGGGCCTGTGGAAATGGGAGAAGGGGTTTTTCATTTTCCCTCCTTTCCCTTTCCACCCACCAGGTCACACAACCTACAAGTAGGGAGCAGGAACAGAGAGAGAGAGCCTGCATGCCAATTCTAAGCTCTTCAGGATCAAAGTGAGCAAAAAGGAGGGCAAAAATCTCCCTTCCTTTTACAGAACTCAGTTCTCACCTGATGTGGGGGGAGGGGCAGGTTGTTTCTGTGATCTTGGGAGCAGTATAAGAGAACCAAGATTGATGCTCGGCTTGGATGATAATAAAGATATAGAAGCTTTCTTGCTCTTCAGTGGGTGCTGGAGTTTGAAAGATAAGAGGAAACAGAACATGAACTTGGGGGAGGAGTTGGGGGTTGACCTCTGAGTGAGTGGAGATAATATAGGGTTGGAAAGGAACGGGAAGTAGGAGGCACTGATATTTGTCAAATGGGGACCCCCCACCCTGAGTCCTTTTCACCCTGGGGGCAGTGTCGTTCGTCCTGTCCAGAATGGCAGCCTGTGGAGGCACCTGCAAGAACAAAGTGACTGTCTCCAAGCCTGTGTGGGACTTCCTCAGCAAGGAGACCCCTGCCCGGCTGGCCCGGCTTCGGGAGGAGCACCGTGTGTCCATTCTCATAGACGGCGAGACTTCTGACATCTATGTCCTCCAGCTTTCCCCTCAGGGCCCTCCCCCAGCCCCTCCCAATGGGCTCTACCTGGCCCGGAAGGCTCTCAAGGGGCTGCTCAAAGAGGCAGAGAAAGAGCTGAAGAAAGCTCAGAGGCAGGGGGAGCTTATGGGCTGCCTGGCTTTGGGGGGTGGGGGGGAGCACCCTGAGCTGCACCGCCCAGGCCCGCCCCCTCTCCGAGCAGCCCCACTCCTGCCCCCAGGGGCACGGGGGCTGCCCCCCCCCTCCTCCTCCCCTGCCCCCTCCTCTTCCCCCCCGCCTTCGGGAGGAGGCAGAAGAGCAGGAGAGCACCTGCCCCATCTGTCTGGGGGAGATCCAGAATGCCAAGACATTAGAGAAGTGCCGGCACTCATTCTGCGAGGGCTGCATCACCCGGGCCCTGCAGGTGAAAAAGGCCTGCCCCATGTGTGGCCGCTTCTATGGGCAGCTGGTGGGCAACCAGCCCCAGAATGGGCGGATGCTGGTCTCTAAGGATGCCACACTCCTCCTACCCAGCTATGAGAAGTACGGCACCATCGTCATCCAGTACGTCTTCCCGCCCGGTGTCCAGGGGGTAAGAAGCCTATGGCCTGCCCTTACCCTTTGGTTTTCCCCGCGCTTGTTCTCTGACCTAGGAAAACTGGGGGAGGGGGAGTATGTTTGTTAGATGTGATACAGTCTTGCTGTCTCCCGGTATGCCTTCCCACTCAAGTGCCCTGGAGCTAGAGGCCCCCTTGAAGCCTAGCTTTTCCATCCCCATGACCCCAAGGCACCCGTGAAAATAGGTATGAGAGAAAGGAATTGAATTCTATTTCTTTGATGAGCTTGGATGTTGACCTCTATTCTTGGCAGAGGTGAAGTCTGTGGACGTGGTGGCTCAGGTGCGGACAGGCACGGTGGGAAGGGTCTGACCCCCCTTAACAGTGCTGGGAGCGTTACTCCATTCCAGATTTATGAGAGGGAAAACCTTGATGACAGTGGAAGGGTAAAATAGGAGCGGTCAAGAACGTAAAGGTGTCTTCCTGCTTGACAAAGAGTAATGTCCAGTTCGGGTTTGCAGAGTGATGAGGAAGCTCTGAAGGAGAGTAATAGAAAAATAGAACAGGTTAGACAGTGGAAGACGCATTGGGAGTGTTTTCAGGTGGAGAAGGGAAGGCTGAAAGACCAATTATTCTCAGTCTTCACATTTCTGCTGAGTTATCTGGAGAGTAAGGCCTAGCTACTTCTGAGAATTCATTTGTTGCTGAATTGAGGCTTGAGGGATCGGGACAGCAGAAAGAACCTCTTAATGATGAGGATTTTGTCTGGAAACAGGCTTCTGCTGCCCAGACCCTAGAGTTGCGCCTTCCCTGGAAGGCTGTCGCTGCCCCATCAGCGTTAGCTGGGGGTGTACAGCCAGAAGGCTGGCCAGGATGACCCTTAAGATGCCCAGCTGCTCACTGCCCACTCTGCCTCCCCCGCCCCAGGCTGAACACCCAAACCCAGGAGTTCGGTATCCTGGCACCACACGGGTGGCCTACCTCCCAGACTGCCCTGAGGGCAACAAGGTGCTGAGCCTGTTCCGCAAGGCATTTGACCAGCGCCTCACCTTCACCATCGGCACGTCCATGACCACAGGGAGACCGAATGTCATCACCTGGAACGACATCCACCACAAGACCAGCTGCACAGGGGGACCGCAGCTGTGCGAGACGCCTTCTTCCCTTCCCTTGACTCCACCCCTTCTCCCCACTTCTCTCGGGGAGCCTCCTAACTGGAGAGGACCACCCCCAAACTATTCAACCATATTGCCTGTCCCAGTTTCTCCTGTAGTCATCCGGGTCCTAATGTGCCCAGCTTAACCTACAAAACTAAGCAGAATTGGGCTCAGTTATCTTGGGTTTGGATAATCTCAGGGAAGGTGGGGAGGGGCTAGAATGGGGCACCAGAATGAGGGTGAGCCTGGGGGTAATATGAGTAAGCCTGAACGGCTAACCCTGACCCTCATTTCTCTTTGCTCCCAGGTTTGGGTACCCGGACCCCACCTACCTGACCCGGGTGCAAGAGGAGCTGAGAGCCAAGGGCATCACCGATGACTGAAGGACATCCCCTTTGGGAGGCCCCTGCTGTTCTCCTTCAGTAGGACCCAGTGGGAGCCTCTGTTGTCTCTCCCTCTGTCCCCCTCATCACTCAAGTGGGGGACTGTCTGACTGGGGAAGGGGTTCAGAGGAGGAGGGGTGATCCCTCCCCAGTCCCCCACAGGCTGAGTGCTTCAGTGCAGTGTGAGCCACTCCCTTCTGGCAGAGTCTGACGTCCCAGGCTCTGCTCCCCTCCTCCCCCTGTACATACTCCCAGTCTTCCTGCCCCCTCCATTGCCCTTGGCTTTTTCTGGTTTGTGATGTGCTCCAGTGACTAAGCTGAGAAAGGACCTGGGTGGGGAGGAGAGGGTCTCTTGATCCCCCCACCCCATACTGCTCCACTGCTGAATTTCTGCTCGGGGAGGGGGGTCAGGCTGCTGTGAGTCCCCGTAGAGCCGGCCGCATATGTTCTTCAGAAACAATACCCCTTCTCCCTTAACCTTGTCCTTTCTCTCCTGTGTCTCTGTCTTTGTCAGTCTTTCTCCCACTCTTCTCTGCCCCCTAGAAGGAGCCTCCTTACCCTGTTCTGGAATCGCCGCCAGACTGTAGCTTTTAATTTAATAAAAATAAAGTAAAATATGCAACTCTCTATGCCACACCCGTTCTGTTCTGTGGGCCGGGGTGGGGGATGGGGGCTGGGGTCAGGAGCTGGACCTGATGAGAGGGAGAAGGGGGTGGTGATCGGGAACTCCCTGGGCGCCTCCCCAGGCTCTCTGCCTCCAGAGGGCCTGGGAAAACGGCAGGTACTTAGTGGGCTCCAAGATAAAACTGCGAAGCCTTGGATCGTGTTTCGACAGCGGAGTCAGGATGAAGTGGGGTTTGTTGCTGAACTACAGTTGCAGAGAAAGGAACAACCCTACCCCTTTTGAAAAGTTTGGCTGGGGTGGGAGTGGGGGCGGAGCCTGGCAGGGGGCGGATTCCGCGGCGGCAACTCCCCGGACGCACGCTGGCCTCAGAGCCCACCAGCTTCCGTGCCCCCTCGGCTCTGAAACTTGGAGGAGGGTAGGGGTCCAGCATGAAGCCCCCGGACCGCCCCGCCCCTGGCCGCACTGACCGGATACTGGGGGTCATGGGGGGCATGCTGCGCGCATGCGCCCTACCCGGGCAGGAGGGGGTAAGAAAGGGGGACCACGGTGGGGTCGGGGGTCTTTAGGGGGCTTCAGGATGGCTGCACCCCACAAACTCAATTTACCCGCAAACAAGAATTCTTCGGGGTAGTCGCAGGAATCCAAAAGTTCCATTAAGAGGACCATAGGCACGTTCTTGGGTAAACTGCTCCCTCCACCCCAGCCTTGGCGAAGACCCTTTTATAACAAAGTGGATTTTGACAGGAGGGAGAAGGGGAAGCGGGAGGTCTAGGCTGGGCGTGGAGGGCGGGTTTCTTACGATCACTCTGTCCCCGCAGCCCCCGAAGAGAAGCCCCCTAGGACTGGGGGGGACCGAGCCAGAATCTAACTGTATGGAGGGGAATCAGAGAGGGGAGCGCGAACGCGAGGTCCCCGCCTGGGCTCCGCTGCCCGGTAAGAAGCTAGGGGTGGGGTGGGGCACAGTTTGCCATCCTGCGCAAAGTGGCGAATTAAAAAATATGCTGCTCGTATTAGTATAAAGGTTCGCATCTAATTTGCATGAGACCCATATAGACGCTGAGACCTCCACGCTTCTTCTCGCCCTCTAGCCTGCTGTGTGTCCCCCACCTCAGCGGGTCCCGAGCCCCCGCTGGCGTAGTGTCCCCGCGCCCCACCCCTGGCCCCTCGCCAGCCGAGTCTCCAGGACTTCTCCTTAATTGGTGATTAGCCTCAGCTGGAGTCCCGGGGCCTGGAGGAAAGAAGGGTCCGGCGAGAGGGCGGCACCCGGGCTGTGTTCCCCACAAAGAGCTCCCCATTCACGCATCCCCTACTGGGGGACCTTGTCCACCCCTGCGCGGCTAGAGACAGTCCCAACCCCAGGACCTCTTCGCACAGGCTAAGGCCCCATCCGCCGCGCCCTTCTCCGCCGCAGAGGCCGAGGGGCGACCCTAGCCGACCCCGCCGCCGGGCTTAACCCCCACGCCAGTGCTCCGCAGTCGGAGCCGGAGATGCGGGAGAGAGGGGGAACCCGGGGCTGGGGAGCCCAGGCTAGAGAGGAGGGGCGGAGGCGCTGGGGACTTGGAGCGGGTACGAGGTGGTGCCTGGGGGAGGGGAATTGGGGCGGGAACCCAGCTCTGGCTGAAGGGGGAAAGCGAGGGAGAAGGCGGAGCTGGGCCGCAGAGGCCCCTCCCCGCGGCGACCCGGCGGCGGGGCCTGTTATTCTGCTCGCCGCTCGGCGGGGACCCGCGCAGCGCCAGTGACTCGGGGAGTCGGCCCCCGCCTCCTCCCCTGACCAGGCCTAGAACTACCCCCAATCCGGGAGGCCGGAGACGGAGCTGGAGTGGCTGCCGCATCCCGGCCCAGCCTCCTCCACCATCCCTCCCCTTCCCGCTGGACATCTGGACCCTGGGCCCCGCACCGACTGGGTTCCGGAAACCCTCCCCGCCCAGCTCGGCGGCCCGGCCCCGCGCCGCCCTCTCTGCAGAGTCCCCAGCCCTTTTCCAGACCAGACTTCCGCCTACCCCTGGACCCCCCCCCTTCCTATTCCCTCCCTCCCCCCGCCTCCCCCAGCCTGGAGCGGGGTAGGAGGGAGGGGGGGTGTACACCCTGCGCCGTCCCCGGCCCCCGTGGTTCCCCCTGCATGGCCCGCCCGGGTCAGGGGTGTGGGGGGGCCCGGGCGCCATGCGGGGGGGGCAAAAGGGGGGTCGCTGTGCCTGTCCCCGCGTGATCCGAAAAGTGCTGGCAAAATGCGTCTGCTGCTTCGCCCGGGGGGGACATGGTGAGTGTAAGGTCGCGAGGGCCCAGTGTTGAGTGGGGGGCGGGCTGAGGGTTCAGGACTTGTGTCTGTCCCGGCCCTAGGGATTTAGAGGCTGGAGACTATACCTGTGTTTTCCAGGAAAGTGACCTAATAGATGATCTCTAAGATCCCCTCTTGCCTTCAAATTTCTAACAGTTAAAAGTTAAGGAAATTGGGGAAGGGGCAGGGGACTCCTCTCAACTGAGTATGAGAAAAACCCATCCACAATCCCCTTATGCCTAGACCACATCTTCCCTGAAATCCTTTTGCTGAGAATCTACTTCAGATCTGAAGAAGGACAGGGGGATGGAGGAATGAGGGATGAGGGGGGTCTACCAGGGACTTTTTCTCAAATCACAGCTCCTCTGTCCCTGAGCCCAGGCCAAGGATAACACCGATGAGCTCTCCTCACTTGCCCCCTCTATTGGGTTTGTGCATGTGCTGGGAAGGTGGGCTGCAGAAGTCTTTTCTTTTTATAGTGACTAGTGCACTTGGTGGAGGAGGGGTCTGGGGGTGGCAGATGGGCTCTTAAGCTCTTTTTCTCCCCCCCCCCGCCGACCGCCCTTCTCAGAGAATGGTCTGTACCCATTGCAAGGGGGAAGGTTGTAGGAGAGCAGATGGCCACCCCCAGCTTCCAGTGTCTTCCCAGATGGCTGCCCTCACCCCCATATTGGTGCCATGCTCAGATATGGGGGAACCCCCACATGTAACTGGGGGTTCCAGGCCTAGGGAGCCAGGTGTTTTCTGTCCTTCTTCCCAAGGGTGTCCTGGTGAAATTTTCTCTCCTGGCCAACTCCAATGAGGATGGCAAGAAAGTGAGCCCTGAGGGAGAGGGGCTGAGCATCACAGAGCAGAGACTCTGGGAGCTCCCTAGGGACGCTGAATCTGGAACTGAAGCAAAATTTATCACCCCCTTTCTCCCCCTACCCCACCCCCTTAGAATCCTATTCCATTGCTGGCAGTGAGGGGAGTATCTCGGCTTCAGCTGCCTCGGGTCTGGCTGCTCCCTCTGGCCCCAGCTCTGGCCTCAGCTCTGGCCCCTGTTCCCCGGGACCCCCAGGGCCAGTCAGTGGCCTGAGAAGATGGTTGGATCATTCTAAACATTGTCTCAGTGTGGAAACTGAGGCAGAAGGTGGCCAGGCTGGACCATATGAGGTGAGGAGGGAGCACCAGAGAAGCATGTAGGACATCCATGAAGGGTGCTGGGAGAGGGCAGGTTGAGGGGGCCACTGGTCACTGGGGAGACACAGCTACTGTCCCTGACCTTTGACACTTGACCTCTGGCCCCCAGAACTGGATGCTGGAACCAGCTTTAGCCACAGGAGAGGAGCTGCCAGAACTGACCCTGCTGACCACATTGTTGGGGGGCCCTGGGGATAAGACGCAGGTATGAAGAAATGAGTCTGGCGTGGCTCCCCTCACCCAAGAGGCATCCATTTGCTTACTCTGGGATGTTCTTCCTTACAGCCACCTGAAGAGGAGACTTTGTCCCAAGCCCCTGAGAGTGAAGAGGACCAGAAGAAGGCTCTGGAAAGGAGTATGTAAGTGTCTACACACTCTCTATCCCTGACCCCTGCAGTCGCGCAACTTCCAGAGGATTGTCTCTCACATTTTAGATTTGAGACTTGGAATTTCCCCTGAGGTTGGCTGTGGTAATGAAGGGGCTTCTAGTCCAGGAGGGAGGAAGTGGCTAAACCTGTTCTCTTCCCAGGTACGTCCTGAGTGAACTGGTAGAGACAGAGAAAATGTACGTGGACGACTTGGGGCAGATTGTAGAGGTAGCTCCCTTTTCCCTTCCCAGCCCTGGCCCAGCCCTTTCCCTCTCCCCAGGGCTAATGTTAGGAGATGCCTTGTGGCTCCTCTGTCCCACCTTCCCAGTCTCCCCTACATCCTGGACTTCTTGGGGAGGGGAGGTTCCCACCAGGACTGGCTCCACACACTCATGTTCCCACCCAACCTTCCCACAGGGTTACATGGCCACCATGGCTGCTCAGGGGGTACCCGAGAATCTTCGAGGTCGTGACAGGATTGTGTTTGGGAACATCCAGCAAATCTACGAGTGGCATCGAGAGTGAGTGATGGATCCCTGAGAGCGAGGGGAAGGGGCGTATGTCTGGTGGTCTCTGTATCCTACCCACGGGCCCATTGTTGCCTGAGGAGTGCCTGGAGAGACCGTGGGGAACACTACCAGGGCAGAGAGCTCTGAGTTGCTTGGAGTAGGGGTATTTGACCAACCTTTTCCCTCCCTACCCCTCCAGCTATTTCCTGCAGGAGTTACAGAGGTGTTTGAAGGATCCTGATTGGCTGGCTCAGCTATTCATCAAACATGTGAGGCTTGAGAGAGTGGGGCCCAGGAGGGGAGGGGCTTGGGAGTAGGTCAGGACTTTCTGGAGATGTGCCCTCTCTCCTCACTCACTCTACTCTTTCTTGAATTTTACTCCTGTTAGGAGCGCCGCCTGCATATGTACGTGGTGTACTGTCAGAATAAGCCCAAGTCAGAGCATGTGGTATCAGAATTTGGGGACAGCTATTTTGAGGTCAGTGGCTGAGATACCTTGGGGAAAGGGGGACAGAATCGTCAGCATGATCAGGCTTTCCAGGCTGCAAAACCACCCCATCTGTCCCTGTCCCCAGGAGCTCCGGCAGCAGCTGGGGCACCGCCTGCAGCTCAACGACCTCCTCATCAAACCAGTGCAGAGGATCATGAAATACCAGCTGCTGCTCAAGGTCGGGGCCACCTGTTCCCTGGGGGCACGGCTGGTTGGGATGGCCCTTTCCTCATTCGTCTCCCCAGGGTTCCTAAGGCTCCCCACCCAGACTTCCGGGGGGCCCTCACCTGTGTCCTCAGGGGAGGATGTGAGGGCTTTTGAGGATGTTCTCATAACCTCCCTGAGCATTTCTTCTCTGTGTCTTAGGATTTTCTCAAGTATTATAGTAGAGCTGGGATGGATACTGAAGAGCTGGAGGTGAGTACTCCCAGATCTCACAGGACACACCACGCACACCTCATCTTCTTAGTCTCCTGGGTTCCTCCAGCTCCATGGGTGGTGAAGGGGAAGGCTGGTTGGCGATAGAGACATGGTCTGAAGACGCCTCTTTCCCAAAGATGACAGTGCTTTTCTTTTCACTTGTGTCCCAGCAAGCTGTGGAGGTCATGTGCTTCGTACCCAAGCGCTGTAATGACATGATGACCCTGGGGAGACTGCGGGGGTTTGAGGTACAGGGATGGAGCAATGCTCTTCTGCCCCAGGCTGAGCACTCAGGAGATCCTTACAGGGAACTGTGCTCTCCTGGGGCTGACAGGAGATGGTTGGTTGGGAGTGTCAGGGGAAGGAGGGAGGAGCAGAGAGTTGCCCCTTTTCTCTTATTGTTTTTCTCAAAGGCCACTCTCCTTTGGTTTCAGGGCAACTTGACT
Organism: Monodon monoceros; assembly: GCF_005190385.1. NCBI lineage: Eukaryota > Metazoa > Chordata > Mammalia > Artiodactyla > Monodontidae > Monodon > Monodon monoceros. The sequence goes on from NW_021703783.1 coordinate 43,539,278, forward strand.
GCTCAGGGGAAGCTCTTGGGCCAGGACACATTCTGGGTCACAGAGCCCGAGGCTGGGGGGCTGCTCTCGTCTCGGGCTCGAGAGAGACGTGTCTTCCTCTTTGAGCAAATCATCATCTTCAGCGAGGCCCTGGGAGGAGGAGTGAGGGGTGGAACGCAGCCTGGATATGTGCACAAAAGCAGCATCAAGGTGGGGAGGGTGTCCCAAGGGAGAGGTCTGACTGGGATAGGGGAGGCCTCTGAGAGGATGGTGGCCCCTCAGATCCTCTTTGGATTTGTTGGAGGGGACAGGGACCAGAGAGGGCCTGAAGAATTTGGGGGCTACCTCTTATTTGCCAATCCAGGTGAGCTGCCTGGGACTGGAGGGGAACCTCCAAGGCGACCCTTGCCGCTTTGCACTGACCTCCAGAGGGCCAGAGGGTGGGATCCAGCGCTATGTCCTGCAGACTGCAGACCCTGCGGTCAGTCAGGCCTGGATCAAGCAAGTGGCTCAGATCCTGGAAAGCCAGCGGGACTTTCTCAATGGTGAAGCTCTCACCCTCCCTCCCCGACATCCTCCCTTGGTCCTGGGATGTCCTGAATCCCTCACCACCCAATCTCCAGTCCCTGCCCTCACCCCAGCTTCTCCCCATCCCTCATCCTCACTTTTCCACTACTAGCTCAAGATTTAGTAACTCAGAATCCCCTAAAGCCTCAAGCGACTTACATTGGCCGACAGTCCTTGAGAGCAGAGCCCCTGGGAAGGGGCGTGTCTCTGCTGTAACCCTCCTTCTGTCCCTTTGTTTGCCCCAGCACTGCAGTCACCCATTGAGTACCAGAGACGGGAGAGCCAGACAAACAGCCTGGGACGGCCAGGAGGTCCTGGGGTGGGGAGCCCCGGGAGAATTCGGCCTGGAGATCGGGCCCAGGTCAGCACACACACACCCATCAATGGCTCTCTTCCCTCCCTGCTGCTGTTTCCCAAAGGGCAGGTGGCCAGAGTCCCCCTGTCCCTGGACACACAGGTATGAGGAATGGAATTCCCTGGTTGTAAGGGCAGAATGGGGAGGTCCTCTCTTGTTCCAGGATCCCCAAACCTCCTTCCCCCGTATCATTCCTTTCTTCCACCACCTTCCTTTTGTCTGCCCCTTCCTACTTCCCATCTCTTGCCCTCCCCCACTCCAGTTTAACCCTGAGAGAAGCTGATGGTCTCAGATAATCTAAGATGTCTGGCAAGAGGGGGTGGCTTGACTAGGGCTTACACTGACAAGAGAGGAGTGAGGGTGGATTCCTGAACTTTTTTGATCCTCAGACTTGAGTCTCTCTTCAGGCCTCCAGTGACATCCCCCAGGCTCCTCATGACTCTCCTCCAGTTCCACCAATTCCAAACGCCCCTCCCTGCCAAGCCAGACTTGCCAAGCTGGATGAAGATGAGCTGTAACTGGTGAAGGCCATGGGGGTGGTGCTGACTCAGCCACTCTCTTCCCCCAGGAACTTCAGGGCAATCCTTCTGGCAGTGCCCCAGAATTCCTCCCTCTTGGTGTATCTGGAGGGTGGGCAAGGCTGGGAGTGTCAACTTGGAGGAGGGAGCCTAGACTCAGAAAGACTTCTTTCTGCCCAAGGAACAGAGGTTCCTTCAGCCCCCACCCCTATGCATGCATCACAGGTCCCCCCCAAAAGGAGGAAATGTGGGTGGGTAGGAGGGCTGGGGCAAGGGCCAGACAGAAACTATTGGTTTTGTTTTTGATTTTGTTTTTTCTGTTTTTTGAGAATAAAGGTTTTGTTATATCACTAAAGCTGCTGTCTTGGCAGAGGGAAGGGGAAGCTGAAGTAGGGGTAAGTGGGGTAAAGGGGTATGGAAGAGATCAGCTGGCCCCTCAAATCAGTCACTTGAGGAGGGGCCTGGTGAAAGGAGAAGGGTGCGGGATGTAAGATAAAAGACGTCATTATCTTTGTCCCTCACCTGCGGTTGCAGCAACTCTCAGTCTAGACCTGGAGCTTAGGGCTACTGGAAAACCCTAGAACCTTGACGTATCCTCCCCTTTGCCCAGTCCCTCTTTCCCTCCCCTCTGGTCTCTGTTCTAGACCCCACTGGAAAGCCCGCTGTGGGGTGACTTCCCACCATTCCCCCCAACACCCAGATTCTAAAGCTCCGAATGCCCAATGTACCTTTCTTTCTGGGGCCACCATGTTCAGCTCAGGGAACATGGGGAGGTGAGAGGATGCTGGGGTGCTGTGTCCCCTTCTGGCTCTGGGTGTCCTTATTTTTGCTGTCCGGGAGGTTGTAAGGCATATCCATACTGAGCAGGAAGGGATTCTTCTTCAAGCCACAGACCCAAGAGCGGAGAGCCCAAAGGGGTCTTCACCTCTCCCAACTTCTGGGACAGCCCCTGGGACAGAGAGCCAAACGTGCAGAGATCCGTGTCCAGATGCCCTGTCCTGGGTCCTTGGGCATCGGTGTGTCCACTGTGTCCATCCGTCCCCTGGGCCCAGTCACGTGTACTTGAGCTTCCTCAGCAGACAATAGACTGCTGGGGTGGGAGGGTGAGGAAGAGCTGGAGTCTCCCTGTGGGCCTGAGGTCTCTCTGGCCACAATGGGGGGAGGGACCTCTAAGGTGGAGGGGACAGGACGTACAGCCCAGATAAGACTTCTGGGGAACAATAGGAGGAATTGAAGAGGGGAGACCCACCCTCACTGTACCCCACCCCCAGGGCTTTGGGGTCAGGGACTGGGGAGGGCTGCTAAGGATTCGTGTGAGGAGGAGGGGATGGGGCAAATAACAGAATTCTGGAGCTCGGAACCTTTGTATCTCTTTAGGGACCACAGGGGTACATGAGGTGGGTGGGTGACCCTTTTGTACTTAATTTAACCACATACGTGTTGTTGAGTGCCTACTCTGTGAATAGCACTGGAATGTAATAAACAGTGCTTCAGTGTTTTTGGCTTCTGAGAAATAAAATCAAAGTTCCCTGTCTGTTCAGTGTTCCCCCTGAGGCCCTGAACTGGAAATTTAGGCCCAGCCACTCCCAGCAGAGGTGTGTGTGTGGCAGGGCGGTTCTCTGTCCATCCATATCCAGTAGCAGCTGAGGCCAATGGAGCCCCTTACACTTTCTGGGGACAAGCTGCGCCCCATGAGGATTTGGGTGGGGGCGGGGCGGGGAAGGGAAGTTGGAACGCCGCTGAACTTTCTTGTGGGCAATGCAGCGGCCCTGGGAATGACCAGTAACCCTAGAGGAGTCAGCGTCTGTCTTCGCCCAAGGTGCAGATGCGGAAAGGAACCGGGAGCGAGAAGGCGGGAGTCAAAAGACCTAGGAGCGGTAAATAGTGGGTGTTGGGTGATGGGGCGCGTTTGTCTTTCGCCCTACCTCTCTGGCTCCTACCCCTTTCCACGGCCATCCCTCCCCCCATAGCAGGCTGCAGAGCGAGCGATCTGGCCAAGCATGTCTGAGGAAACGCCTAACGTAGAGACACCCCCTCCCCAAGGCGCAGCCGGCTCCTGACTGTAGAAGGTCCCCAAGAGAGGGCGCCCTCCGGGACGGGATTGGACCCTGCTTCGCGGAGGCGGGACTCGGGGCCCGCGGGCGGAGGGGTATTTAAGACTGGGCGGAGTTGGAGGTGGCAGAGGGCAAAATGAGTGGGCTACCCGGTGCCAGCACCTGCCCAGGTCCGGGAGAGGCCTCCGACCTTAAGTCCCCCCTGGGCGCCAAGTTCAGGGAACCTCTTACCGAGGCCCGGTTTCAGCAGCTCTTCGGGGACGCGGAGCAGGAGCCCGAGCTACTCGCGGAGCCCCGCTGGTCGCGGCTGCGCCGGCTTTGGAAGCGGCGGGCCCGCGCCTGTTCCGGACCGGGGCCGTGGCCCCTGCTGCGGGCGCGGCTGCCCCCGCTGCGTTGGCTGCCCCACTACCGCTGGCGGGCCTGGCTGCTCGGGGATGCGGTGGCCGGAGTGACCGTGGGCATCGTGCACGTGCCCCAGGGTGAGCGGCGCCAGCAGCAGCCTGTCAGGGGCCCAAGCTCTAGAGGGCTTCGGGTTGGCACGGGGCCTGGGAACCGGGAGCGAAGTGGTGGGTTAGTGTGGCTTGAGGGCTCGGCGACAGGGACCTGAGGCCAAGTTCTGGGTAAGGACAGTGGAGCTCCATCAGATCCCCACCCCCAGCTCCCCTCATCTGTGCAATTCTGCGCGAAGTCTTGGACACGGTCCGGCCCAGGGAACTGGAGAGAGGCAGGACGCCAGCCCCCCAGGACGCGGCCGACACAGATCTCTGACCTTGTCCGCCCCACGACCTCCCATCGAGGCCCGTTAACCCCTCAGTTCCCTCATGTGGCGGGATTTAGAGTCCCCGGGCCAGCCTCTAAGAGTGCGGGAAGGGAAGGACAGTCCTGGAGGCTGGGCACCCTGCCCCCTAACCTACACACCGGAGACCTTTCCTTCCACTACTCCCCCAGGCATGGCTTTTGCCCTCCTGACCTCTGTGCCCCCAGTGTTCGGACTCTACACTTCTTTCTTTCCCGTCCTCATCTACACCTTGTTGGGTACTGGGAGACACCTGTCCACCGGTGAGTGACCCAGTGACTCCTCTCCTTCTCTGTGGGGTGGAAAGGACAGGGGTTTGAGGCTTCCGTTCTTGTAAGCTCCCTCGCCCTTGTTCCCGTCTTCACGCCCCCCACCTTCCCTTCCGCCTCGGCCGCTACACTGCCGTGAACCTCTGACCTAGACAGTGCTCGCTGCGGGTGCTGAGTGGGTGCAAAGAGGCGGGAGTTTACTCGGACTTTTCCTCTCCATGAAATTTGGTTAAAATGAACGTCTCTACGACTTGGAAGAGGGGAGAGGAGATACTCTGTCGCCCAAAGGAGCAGGCAGTCCCCAGGGCGTTTGCAGGAGGGGCAGTGACGCAGTTGGGAGCCGTTTTTTCCCGGCGGGTGCTCCCTCCTTTCCTCCCTCACCGCTGGTTCCGGGCTGCTGCACCAGCTCTTGGCCCCAGAATCTTCACCTGAGCAGCAAGCCTTCTAGGAGAGGGCGTCTGACGGCAGCATCCTGGGCGGAGAGCGCGAAGCCTGGGCTCTCGCCGTGCCCCAGGTGGCACAGCTGGTGATCTCTGCGTTTGTCCCCCGGCCCTAGGAACTTTCGCGGTACTCAGCCTTATGACGGGCTCGGCCGTGGAGCGGCTGGTGCCTGAACCCCTCGAGGGGAACCTGAGCGGCATTGAGAGGGAACAGCTGGATGCTCAGCGGGTTGGTGCGGCTGCGGCCATGGCCTTCGGGAGCGGGGCACTGATGGTGAGGGAGGACCTTGGGGGAGGACCCTGAGGGAATCCACGCTGGGGGCCCGGAGAATTGGGCCAGGGGAGAGGGAGGGACAAGTCTCCAGCACCGGTCTAGGCGGGAGAGGTGCGCGGACAAGCTGGTGCACTGCGCCGGGGCTTGTCTGCTCCTTCTCCAGTGGTGATGGCGCATCTTCTCCCCTGCAGCTGGGAATGTTCGCGCTGCAGCTCGGCGTCCTGGCCACCTTTTTGTCGGAGCCTGTAGTCAAGGCGCTAACCAGTGGGGCCGCCCTGCACGTGCTCGTGTCCCAACTGCCTAGCCTTTTGGGGTTGCCCCTCCCGCGTCAGATCGGCTGCTTCGCTCTCTTCAAGGTGAGGTGGGAGAAGAGCGAAGAGGCTTCTAGCGGTCCCGGGAAGAGGGAAACCCGTAAAGAAAGGAAGTGGGGGCGAGTGGAGGGATAGTGTGTGGCACGGGCGGAGAAAAGGTCAGAACCACGTGGCTGAATGAGGGTCGCTGAGGAGGTGGAAGCCCTGATGGGAGCCAGGAGAGGCCTCGCCTCAGTCTGGCGGGTCCGCGCTGGGGGCAGGCGACCCTGGCTCCAGGCCCTCTGCTCACTGCCCCTGCCCGTAGACGCTGGCCGCCGTGCTGACGGCGCTGCCGCGGAGCAGTCCCGCCGAACTGACCGTCTCGGCACTCAGCCTGGCGCTGCTCGTGCCCGTCAAGGAATTGAACGTGAGGTTCCGAGACAGGCTACCCACCCCGATCCCAGGGGAAATCGTCATGGTGAGGATGGGGTCCCAGCCCCGTGCACCGCACAGACCCTGCCCGTCCTGTAGGAACTGGCCGCTGCCGCCCCTTCATGGAGTGCAGAGAGGTCACAGATGAGAGGTCCTGCTTACACGTGTACTTTTCCAGGCCTCTTCCCAGAACACTTTGACCCTCGGGAATCCCCCACCCAAACGTCCCCCCTTCTCTCAAAAAGCCGGCTGTAGGCCTCTTAGAAAGCCTTCTTCCTCCTTACAGCGCCCCCTTGCGGTGTCGCTCGCCACGGCACCGGCACCTTCGCTCCCGTCTCTCCCCTCACCGGTCCCGCACTGTAATTCACGTTTTATCCTCCTCCCCGCGTCCACCTACATTTCTCTCTCCTGCCCCAACTAAACAGGCTCTCCTCGTCTCCACAGATACCCCATATATCCCTTGATATAACCCAGCTTCCCTGCTTAGAATGGCTCGATTGTACCTCTTGATATCCACCATCCCTCATAGCAGCCCCCTCTTACTTCTTCCTGTCCATCTCTCTCCATAGCTCCAGGCATACATCATTCTTCTTTCCCATCCCCAATCTCCTTCACTCTAAACCAGTTGTTAGGCATCCATCCCCAAAACATCCCAGCTACCCCAGTTGCTGGGCTCCTGCAACCACCTAATCCTGCGTTGCAATCCTCTCTCATATTGAGCTCCTTCCGGCGTCTGCCAGGGGCCTGTCTCCTCCCATGCTCTAATTTGCTCTCTTTCCCAGGTGCTTCTGGCCTCCGTGCTCTGCTTCACCTCTTCCCTGGACACAAGATACAACATCCAGATAGTTGGATTGCTGCCCGGAGGGTAAGAGAGAATGAAAAGGCACCCGTTTTCTTTTCTCACAACTCTCCCACCCAGCGCCTTCCCCTGTCCTGCCCTATGCCATTTCCTCTCTCTTGCTCGTATCCTTGTTATACCCAACCCATCCTCACCACGGATTCCTCTCTCTCTAGATTTCCCCAGCCTCTCCTCCCCAACCTGGCTGAGCTGCCCAGGATTCTGGCCGACTCGTTGCCCATGGCACTGGTTACCTTTGCAGTGTCTGCCTCCCTGGCCTCCATCTATGCAGACAAGTACAGCTACACTATTGATTCCAACCAGGTGTGACTTTGAGTGAGGACCCCAACCTCATTCAGGGGACAGCCCCCTAATGTGATTCCCCCCTCCCAGCCATGCCTTTGTCTCCTCTTCATCTCCCTGCATCCCTCCAGGAGCTCTTTGCACATGGTGTCTCCAACCTCATCTCCTCCCTCTTCTCTTGCTTTCCCAACTCGGCCACATTGGCCACAACCAGCCTACTAGTGGATGCTGGTGGGAACACACAGGTAAGAGCACGTCCTTGGGTGAGGAGAAGGGGGGAGGGGCATCCAGGTTGGGTGGTGGTGGAACAAGTGGAAGATTGGCAGATCCCCAGTTGGCAGCTCTATAGAGAAGGATGGAATTCTGTGAGGGAAGGTGAGTGAGGAGATGGGATTACCTGGGTAGGAGGTATAGAAGAGAAGAAAGGTACATTAAGACCTTTGTAGACTCTAAGCACTGAAAAAGTTTATGGTGCCCTATATGTAGTTCAAAATAAGAACACTACTAATCTGGAAAATAAATTTAAGAAACAAAATTCTGGTGTTTTTCCTTGTGAGGACATTTTCTTTTAAAAAGAAATATCACATATCAAAGTCTCTCCCTAATATTTTTGGTTTCCTGTACTTTGTTGGTGCCCTAAGCATGTGTTTAACCTGCTTTTAGGGTCATCCAACAGTGGCTTTTAAGATGAAGGTAGGCTGGTGGGGGAGGGATAAGTTGGGAGATTGGGATTGACATATACACACTGCTATATATAAAAATAGATAGCTAATAAGGACCTACTGTATAGCACAGGGCACTCTACTCAATACTCTGTAATGACTATGGGAAAAGAATCCAAAAGAGAATGGAGATATATATATATATATATATGTCTGACTGATTCACTTTGCTGTACAGCAGAAACTAACACAACATTGTAAATCAACTATGCTCCAATAAAATTTTAAAAAAAGATGGAGGTCAGCTACAAAAATAGGGATGTTGAACTGCATCTTGGGGCAGACCAGCAAATGACAGGCATTTAATTGGGGGAGGGGAAAGGTAGGTGTGAGCGGCAGAATATCAAGCAGGGGCTCGAGGAGTGTGGAAGGGGATTTGGGAGGAGGGAGACTTCCAAGGAGGATGAGGCAGAGTAGGCAGGGAGACCAACTCTCACGCGGGGGTGGGTGAGGTTCCCTCCCTTCTTTGCTTCCGTCCCTCCTTCCCTCTAGCTGGCAGGCCTCTTCTCCTGTATGGTTGTCCTGTCTGTCCTGCTGTGGTTGGGGCCCTTCTTCTACTATCTGCCCAAGGTAAGCAGCAGAGGAGGTGGAGGGGTGGCTGGGATGGGTGGCGACATCCCTCCACACTGGGGTGGTCAGCTTACCTCCTCTGCCCCAAGGCTGTCTTGGCCTGCATCAACATCTCCAGCATGCGCCAGATGTTCTTCCAGATGCGAGAACTTCCACAACTATGGCGCATCAGCCGCGTGGACTTTGTGAGAAATGGCAGCATTACCCTCGGATGCCCCCTCCCATTTACCAGCGTCCCCAGCCTCTGCCCTTGATCGAAGCTAATTGTCCCAGTCCTAAGTTCTGCAACCCACCCACCCCCAACATGTGTACCTCCTAATCCCTTTACTCAGAGACAAGGCGAAGGGTGGAGCTTGAACCTCTTCAGGCCTGAATATTTGTAACTCCCCAGATGGTTCAAGGTCTGGGGTCATTACACTTGGTGTGTATCCCCTATTAGGTCCATCCCGTTCCTTCCTTCTGTCATTGTTTCTACTTTCTCCCGGGCCATCCCTCCCCATCACTTGCCCCGGCAGTCACTGCCCCTGGACCCCTTTCCCTGGTAGGGATGGCCTGGCATTTCTTTTGGTCATTTCGCTCCCATCCATGTCCTGCAGGCTGTGTGGATGGTCACATGGGTGGCTGTCGTGACCCTGAGTGTGGACCTGGGCCTGGCTGTAGGTGTGGTCTTCTCCATGATGACTGTGGTCTGCCGCACCCAGAGGTGGGAGTAGAGATGAGGGGAGTCAAGATGAGAGGAGGGAAGAGAAAAGAGTGCTTGGGGTGACTCTCCAGCCAGGTCAGGCTGGGAATCTGACCCCAGCTTCCCGCCCAGGGTACAGTGCCTGGCACTCGGACTGGCTGAGGGGACAGAGCTCTACAGGCCACTCAGAGAGAGTCACAAGGTGGGTGGGCTACAGCCGAAGAAGGAAGGGAAGATTAGACTCGGATGTTTCACTGACCCTCTGGCCCCTTAGCTCCTCCAGGTCCCAGGGCTCTGTATCCTGAGCTATCCAACGCCGCTCTACTTCGGGACCCGTGGGCAGTTTCGCCGCATCCTGGAGTGGCACCTGGGGCTTGGAGAAGGAGGCAAGGTGAGGGACTTGGTCAAAGGGGCGTGTGGCTTCTTTGGGGGTGCGAGACAGGTGGGTGTTCTGGGGGGGGTCATTGTGCTCAAGGGGTGCATGTTCGTGTCTCAGAGATGGTGACTACCCTTTTCTACTCACAGGAGGCTCCAAAGACAGATGGCCCACCTGATGCAGGTGAGATGGGATGACAATGAGGGAGATTTGGGCACGACCCATGGAGGCATCTGGGTACTCCTGCCTTCTGCCATCCTAGTTGCTGAGCCTGTCAGAGTGGTAGTCCTAGACTGCAGTGGTGTCACCTTTGCAGATGCGGCAGGGGCCAGAGAAGTGGTTCAGGTGAGGGAGAGGGTAGGTTAAGGAGAAAGTCCCCTTGTCCCACGAATACTCTCTGATATAGGATTTAACCCCCTGCCCCCCCCCCCCCCCCCGCCCCACGTAGCTGGCCAGCCGATGCCGAGATGCTGGGATCCACCTTCTCCTGGCTCAGTGTAATGGTGAGATGTGGAGGATGGAGGGATCTGGAGAGTGGGGAGTGACTGGACGCTTGCGGGGAAGGAAGAGGACATGGTGTAGTTGTAGGACCTGAGAGCCTGACCCCTTCTCCACACAGCCTCAGTGCTGGGGACACTGACCCAGGCAGGACTCCTGGATAGAGTGACCCCAGAACAGCTGTTTGTGAGTGTCCAGGATGCAGCTGCATATGCCCTGGAGAGACTGGTGAGGCGGCAGTAGCAACGGGAGTGGAAGCCAGGAGGTGCTGGGCTATGGCAAAGGAGGTGTGAGTCAGTGACTGAAGATCCAGGCAGAGGGATTTGTGAAGGGGGCTGAGGAGGGAGATGAAGGAAAGGGGTGGGGATGAAGTGATTAGTCTATATAAGACTAAACCAGGGAGACTGGGCCCAGCTGTGGGTGAAGAACTGAGGAACTAAGGTTCCAAAGCAGGCGGGGTACCCCTGAGAGGTCTGCCAAATCTTGGGTGAGGGAGGGGGGCACCTAATCTACTTCTGACATGTCCCTTCCCTTTTCCAGGAGCTCACTGGTCCAAAGACTTGCACAGTGTGGGTCTGACCCGGTCATGTGGAGTGTGGAGGGTCCCAAAAGCATGTGTGTGAGGAGGGCCAGGGTCCCTGAGCCCCCTTACTTAATGTAACTAATAAAATGAAGCTGAGAGTCTCTGGGGTTCATGAAGTGAGTCTGGGTGTCTGCACACAGACCCTTGGTGCCCCATTCCTCCATGCGCACAGCATTGCAGAGACACAACTGAAAATGGCTTTCACCTGTATGTTCACTGGTCCCCACACCAGCTCCCGTCACCAGTTCTCTCCATGGGGTGGGGCTGCAGTCGCTGCACAGAGTCCTGGATCCAGGGATGCGAGGGAGGCCCCAGCCCTGGGAATATATACTGGGGGCTTCCCCACCCCCTTGGTCCCAAGGAGATGAGAGTGTTTCCGCTTTAGGTTTTTAGAGTCCCCATGGGCTCTTTGGCACTTGGAAAGCAACCCCCCACTTCCTGCCCTATGGGAAGGGGGTGGGAGGAGGACTTGGCACTGGCTGTGGGATGAGTTATGGCTCCATCATGCCCCTGGGCACTCGCAGAAAGGAGGAATGTCACCAGGACAAGCCCCTATTTGGGATCAAGTTCTGAAGGAGATTGGAGACAGTCAGTGGAGTGGTCACTGGCTGGTGGGCTTTGCTAGATATTCCTGGCAGGTGCAAGGAGGTAGGCCCAGCCTGACAGTTGGAAGGCCCCGAGTGGCCGTCACTCTGAGGTCATGCACTGGAGCCGGTGTTTGAAGAAGAGCAGGCGGTGTTTGGCCACCTGACTTTCATCCAGTGATCCCGGGTAACGGTACCGAGCGTAAGTCTCTGCCCTAGCATCCCTTGATGTCCAAGGCAACTTCAACTTGGATGCATGATCCACGACAACGTCTGAGCAGGAGCCCACCCGAAGAGAACCAAGTCCATCCAGGAAGAATTCTGGGGGTGGAGGAAAGGCGAGTACACAATGAAGGGTCTTGAGGATACAGAGGCCCCACCGTTAAAGGAGAACTGAGATTTGGGATATGCTGGGTGCATATGCAAAGACCCCATTTCTAAGGACCTTGGGCATGTAAATCAACCCTTTTGAGTCTTAGTTTTACTCTTGTATAAAATGGAGTCAATATCCTTACCTTGTGCTTTGAAAACTGATCCTCCGCCCCACCCCCCGCCCCTCCCTGCCCCGCCCCCAACACGCACACGCAGAGGTTCAATAAATGCCGAATGGTATGCTCCGAGGTGGTCTGAACCAAGGGATACGGCTGGGAGCGAGATAAAGGTGCAGGTGGCAGTGGTGGGGAAGCTCAAGACGGACCCAGCAGTTGTACTGGCTGTGGAGGTTTAAATGATGCTCGGGGCTGAGAGGGTGGAAGCTCTCTCTCTTGCCCGGGCACAGGTCTTGGTAAATCTTCGTAGAACTGCTCTAGGGGCCCCGGTAGCAGCCGTGGGCTCCGCGGGGGTGGTCGGGGAGTAGTACCCAGGGCCCTTGGCGCCTTACTGCACCGAGCCCAGCCCAGCGCCCCGCGGGATTCCTGCCGGGCCCGGCCAGGAGGGGGCGCCACTCACCCAGGTGCGCCACGCGGCTGAGGCGCGGGTCAAAGCCGACCTCGCGCACCTTGTCAGTGCGCGCCAGGAAGAAGTTGACCACGCCGTCGGTGACCACGCACCCTGGGAAGCCGACGAGCGCGTGGTGGAAGCCGCGCTTCTGCCGGAGGCAGTTCCCGCGGCCTGGAGCGCCGGGCTCCACGCTCAGCAGCTGCCGGTAGGTGGTGGCGAAGCCGGAGATCTCGCGCACCGCGCCCCCCACCTGCCGGGGCGGGAGGACGGCTGCAGGCGGGGCGCGGACCGGAAGGGGATCCTCTGCCCCCCAGGGCGGCTCTCCTGCCCTGTCCTTTCCCGCTTCTCCCCTGCAGGACCCAGATAGTGCCCCAGGCTCCGCTTCGTCGTCCCCTCCCGTCCCAGGGCTGGCTGCCCGCAATCGGGTCTACCGGCCGGCCGCGGCCTTAGTCTGCCGAAGGCTCTCCTCCCACCCTACATCTCAAGGCCCCTCCCCTACCAGGTCCAGCGGCGTCCGCTCCAGCACGTCCACAAGCCTCTCCAGTCGTGTCCGCGCCGTGAAGACGAAGTCGTCGTCCACCCACAGCACGTACTTGGTGGTTACTTGGGATACGGCCAGGTTCCGGCCTGCGAACCAGCCCTGGGGAAGGGTAAGTACGGTTGGCGATGCTGTCGAGATAGAACGTAGCCCTCTGCCACCTTTTCTCCTCACTCCTGACCCCTCTCAACAGCCTATGCCCCTCTCCAAACTTTCGAGTGCTTACGAATGGCCGGGAGCTAGGTAAAAAATGCATTTCCCACTTGTGCGAGGCGCTGAGTCAGTGTTCTGGGGGAAGGTATTGGAATGCATTTAATTCATGCGTTCATTCATTCATCAACTATCTACTGAGCCCCCCACTAGGTGCTAAGCACCATTCTCAGAACGCAGCGCTAGTAAGACACACGATTCCTGCTCCCGTGGAGTTTACATTCCAGAAATCCTCATGCTTAACAGGCGCCTCAGTGATTCTGAGGCAGGTAATCGTGGAATCACTATGGTGGAGACTGCAGACTGAGGGTGCGCCCCCTCCCGGTGCCCTGTGGCGCACAGTTCAGCCTCGCTGGCTGCTCACCTTGCCAAAAGGCATGAGATAGTGCTCGATGTGGGGACCTCTAATGCTCTCTGGCTTGTCGCTGTCGTCGGCGATTACCACTGTGACTGTCGGGTAGAAGCGGCGGATGCTGGCGATGAGTGCCCGTAGCCGATTGTAACGAAGGAAGGTCTTAGTGGCAATGGTGACCAGAGCGCTGATGTTGTACTGGGCTGGGAGTGAGGGGCAGGGTTAGGTGCAGAGGAGAGTAGGGAGTGAAGAGCAGGAAGACATCTCCCAGGGGTGTCTCCCAACTTGTCGCCCTCTCCCAACTTGCTCCCCATCAGGGCTGGATCTATGTCCCTGAGCATACCAGTCTCACCTCCCAGGGGTAGAGACCCAGGTGGGTACAGCTGAGGGCTGGGTGGGTGTCTTATGCGTATGGTGAAGGCAACTTTGTGTCCCTCGGTGGAGAACCGGACTGGGAAGAAAGGACATGAGATGTGGCCCCTAGGGCTTGGACAACATTGTCTTTTCAGTAAAACAATATTTAAGCGCCTACTCTGTGTAGCACTTTTCTAGGCCCTGTTAGACAAGAATGCAAGGTTCTTATCCCCATGGAACTTACATTTTAATGGGTGGGGGAAAGATGATAAAAGAGTTCATTAAAAAGCTAACCTTTATTGAGCATTTACTATGTGCCAGGCACTTTTAAAGTTACCTTAAATATATGAACTCATTTAATCCTCACAGTAGCCCTATTAAGTAGATTCCTACTACAGAAAAAGAAGGCACAGAGAAGGTAACATGTCCATAATTACCCAACTGTTAAGCAACAAAGCTGGGATAGGAACCTAGTCAGTCTGGTTCCAGGCTAAGTAAGTAAGAAAATTCAGATACAGATAAGTATTGAATAGAAAATAAGACAAGTAATGTGATAGTGAAGAGGAGCCATTTGAGCTGAGATCCAAATGATAGGAAGGAGCCAGCTATGCAAAAACCTGCGGGAAGAGCATTCTAGGCAGAGGGAACAGCAAGTGCAAAGGCTCCAAAGTGGGAGTAGGTTTGGTACAGAAGCCTTGGAGAGAAGCAGGAGGACTGTGTTATGCCCCTTTTGCTAGAGGAGAAATGGGGGCTCTGGGAGATAAAGCCCTTTGCCCTCTAGTAAGTGGTGGGCTGGGAATAGAGCTTGAGTCTTCTGGCTCCTGGGGCAGGTCACTTCCTGGGGCCCCCATGGTTGGCCTGAAGGGGGGACACACCCAAGGCTCGGGTTTCCCTCTGGCCTGCTCCAGCCCCAGATGAACAAAGGCCCCTTCTCTCCCTCCCTGGCCCTGCTGGCCCAGCTGAAATGCCCATTGTGTGGCTGGGCAGCGCTGGCCATGGCCCGAGTGTCTCCCACACCCTCTGCCACTTGCTCGCTCCTGCCTTTCTGGGCTCCCTGTGTTCACCCAGCCTGTTACTACCTCCACCTGGGCCTCGCACCTATGTCTGCTGTGTTTGCCTGGTAGCTTCGGCTGCTATAAGTCACCAGTTGCAGCTGCCGATTGAGTTGGTCCAGCCCTGGGCTGGCGAGGGTGAGATCTGGCTGCCCCTCTCCAGTGAGAGTCACTCCAGTCACTTCCCCTGCCACGTCCCAGGTGCCCAAGGAGGCAGTCAGGTTCACCTGGGAGAGGGGATTGGAGAGTGCAGGGTGAGGCCCCAGACCCACCTCTTGCCTCCCTGGTTCCTCCATCCCTCCTTTGGCAGCTTTGTTGCCCTCCCGGCATCCTTAATGCCCACCTGGCCTCCTCGCCCTCCTGTTTCTTCTCACCTGGTATACCTCCTGACCAGAAGTGGCCTGCAGGCTCAGTCCTGGGAGGAAGGAGAGGGGATCAAAATCACAGACAATCTGGAATTCCTCATTTTCTCTTCCCTCTTTCACCACACCCAGCACAGAATTTCTCATTCATCCCTCTTGTTGAGGCCACAGCAGGGCACATTGCGGGGCATAGCCTAGAGTAACTTATTTTTTACTCCTTCCCATCAAAGCAGTAGCTCTTCTGTGGCCTGCCCTACCTGTCCACCTAACTTTGGCCAGTCAGCAAGAATAGACCCTTCTCCCCAAACCTCTCCAGTCACTGTCTTCTACAATTCCTGACAATCTTAGAGTCCCTTCTGTCCCCATCTCCCACCTCATGAGCCCTCCCTGACCTCAAGTCTCCTACCTCCCATTCCAATCTTCCCTCATTCTTCCTCACCCAACCTGGGCTCTGCCACCCCCCACCGTGGCTTAGGTCATCCCCTAGGACCGTTCTCCCCACCTGGCACCAAGATGCTCCTGAGGGGCTGGACCTCCACACCCTGCAGGGGGTACTGTAGTGGGGAGTTGGCAGGGGCTATGAGCAGCTGGTCAGCAGCAGACTGGCTCCTGGCAGTGAAGGAGGGGGAGGACAGAGGAGCAGTCAGGGGGAGACGGGCTCTCCCTCCTGCCACACCTACCCTCCAGGCTTCCCCCTGCTCTTCCCCTACAAGAGTCATGCCCTCCTTTCCCACTGGTACCGGTACCTTGAAAGGAAGGCCTGGAACTCCTGCTCCCTCAAGGCAGATGCAGCCCTCAGCTCCTCAGGGTCAAAGGCCTTGGTGAAGTCAATGGCTTGCACCTGCCTCTGGAAGGGGAGGCGAAGGCTCCCCGCACTGGACTCACAACTGCAATTGTTCGTGGACAGCAGCCTGGAGCCGGGAGGAAGGGTCCTCAGAGCCCAGCCATGCAGCTCACTTATCCCACAGAACATTTACACAGGACCTACATCTTGGCCTTTCAACCCTGTCCATCCAAAATCTGTCCCCTTAAACACTGCTCTTCAAATAGTCCCCAGGAGGAGGAACCACCAAAGGAATGACGCAACCCCTAAATCTGGATTTTACAGAGGTGTAGAATTAGGGCCAATTGCTAGGTGTTCAGAGTTGCCTACACGCCATTAGGACCCCACCTGGACTCTCCTTTCATAGGGAATCACCAGGTCTCAGAAAGTCAGGGCCCTCCCCTGACGGCACACCCTCCCTTCCCCATACCGTGACAAGGTTCTTGGAGGACAGATTTGTCCCCCCGCAAGCACAAGACTCAGTGGCCCCCTCCACCTCCCACTTCACCCCTCTGCAACCAGTCGTGGGGAGCCCAGGCATCAGAGCTCAGCAGTGGAGGAAACAAGAGCTTCCCACGCCACCCCCCAGCGAGTGCCGTGCCGGTACCACGACTCCTTGCACTCACCCCACCACTTGCTCCTTGATCCTGACTGGGATGTGTGCGTACCGGGGCTCGGGGGCAAGACCTGGCAATTCTGGCCTGGGGTTGCCCTGCAGGGGCGTCCACAGCGCAAGAGGTGCCTGGAGGCCCGGCGCGACCCGGGTGCTCGCGTACAGGAGCCCCAGCGAGGCGCAGGCGAGCAGCAGGACCAGCACACAGAGGGCCCGGCGGCCCAGCCGCATCCTGGGTGGGCGGTAGGGATGGGAGAGTGAGAAAGGTGGGGAGCGAAGGCGTGGGTTGGGGCCCCCGCGCTTCCGGAGGCTCCTGCCGACCACCTGGGGCTTTCCACATCTCGCGCGCCAGGATTTGCATAGCGAATCGGTACCCCTGTCCCCTCCCCTCACTTCCCGGGCCTCGGGTCTCCCGGCCTCCTTTCTTCTCTCCCTCTCCCGCATCTTGCTTTCCTCTCACGCCTGAGGCCGGGCATCTTGAAGCAAGAGAACGTTGGAGGTAGTGGTTTCGATGCGGAGGCTCATAAGTAGAAGAGTACCATTTTATCGGAATAGCGGGTGTTCCCGAGCCCGCCACCTCCCCTGGCCCGCGCATCCCCCAACCCCTCAGTCCGAGCATCACCTGGCCCCGGCTGGGCTGCAGAGGGCAGCGCCACACCTTGCCTGTCATGAAAAATGCAGAATCACGCCCGCGCTACTGGGTGGCCCCGGCGGAGGTGACCCCGTGAGTGGCCTCGGGAAGCTGTGCGGGGGGACAAGGTGGACCGGCGTGCGCGCCTCTTCCCGCCTCAGGCTCGGCCCCTCATCCCGCCCGGACACTGACCTGTCTAACGCTCTGAGGCCGCCGCAAGATTTCGGTCCGGGCTGCGCCAGGCTCTCACCTCCAGCCTGGGGGTCCTCATGGGGCTGGAGGCGGCCTGATGGGGGAGTCGGGTGTGAGGCTGAGAGTGAGGGGGATCCTCCTGCCTCCCGAGCGCGCCCGACCCCTCCCGCCTTCGGACTCTCCGGGCTTTGTAGACCAAGGCGCTGGGGTGGCTCTGGGCGTTTCCTGCGGGGGTGGGGATCGGAGTCCAGAAACCTCCGCACCCCAGTCCCAGAAACAAATCCGGGGTTCCCCGGTACCCTGTTCCACTTGCCGGGCCGGGAGAGGTCGGGCCGCCGCCCGGCTCTTCAGTTCGCGGTGCCGCGCGGCTCAGCTCCCGGGCTGGTTGCGGCGGAGGATCCGGCTACGCGCGGGGATGGAGAGCGCTGGGGCGCCTTCTGGTGGACGCCGAGGACATTGCGGGGGCGCGAAGCCCGCGCCGAGCGCAGGTCCTTCTCTCCACCCCCCCTCCCCCTCCAGCCCTTCGCCTCCGAACCCTGGCATCTCCCCCGCCTGCCCCCGATCCCAGTCACACTATTCCCTATGCGTTCGGAGCCGCCCTCTCGTCTAGACTGTAGGCAAGGACAGGCGACAAGGGCTTCGGGAAGAGTTGGGGCGGAGACGCCCTGTAACCCCGTTTCAAGGAAGATTTGGGTACTTAGGGTGAGATAAAGGAAGACAGACAAGACTCTGGAAAATAAAAAAATGCCTGGCTAAGAAAAATAGGTTCACAGCCTCCCTCCCATGCTCGCCTCCCCCGCCCCCCAACCCCCAACCCCAGTTATCCAACGAACACTCAGTGATGTACCAAACACTCGGCAATTCAAGGGCCTGCTTCTCCTGACTGCTCCTTGTTGCAGGTTTGCGGGAGGAAAGAAACCCCAAACAGTGGCTAGATTGGTTGTAGTTCTGCGTGCAAGCCGCAGACCTGTAGACTCCCTTCTTTGTAGCTGGATTCTTGACGCTGCCCTAAGTTCCGTGGTTCCACGGTTCTAATAAAAGATGTCACGATTTAATAGGGAAAAAAGATATAATAAGAAATGTAAAATAATGAAAATGTGGGGACGGGGAGAGGGAAGGATGGATTGTTGGATGAATTGTGTACAAAGAAATGACTAATCAGCCGGGGAGAAAGTGCGATTCTCACCCTCCTTACACCGAAATAAATTCCAGATCTATCAAGTATTTTAGTATTAAACGTGAAATCACAAAGAACAGTAAAATAATTCATGGCGTTTGTTTTGTTTTTTATGGTCTTGGAGTGGGGAAGAGATATATAAAAATATAAAAAATATTTAATATCAAGATATATAAAAAACTCGAGTGAAAACATTTCTATAAACAAACTTGAGAGAGAAATGACAAACTGTGAAAAAGTATTTGCAGCATGTAAGACAGATGAAGGTCTGCTTTTCTTAAGAGCTCTAAAACATCAGTAAGAAAAAATGGGGACTTCCCTGGCGGTCCAGTGGTTGAGACTTCACCTTCCAGTGCAGGGGTGCAGGTTCAATCCCTGGTCAGGGAGCTAAGATCCCACATGCCTTGGGCCAAAAAACCAGAACATAAAACAGAAGCAGTATTGTAACACATTCAATCAAGACTTTAAAAATGGTCCACATCAAAAAAAAAAAGAAAAGAAATCTTAAAAAAAAAAAAAAGAAAAGAAAAAATTATCAATTACCACCAAATGAACAAAAATTGTGATTAGGCAGTTGACAGAAAAAGTGAAAATGGCTTTTAAAATATATGAAATTATACTTGACCTTATTCATAATAAATAAAATGCAAATTAGAATAACAATGAAATGGTTTTTGATTACCAAGTTAGGAAAGGTCAAAGAGCTTGCTAGCACATTGAGTGGTCAAGTATTTGGAGAAACAGTCACTACCATACATTGCTGTGAGTGTAAACTGACACAACTTAGAGCAATTGGCCAATCTATTAACACTTAAAATATTAATCATTTAAATTTTAAATATTAGTAAGTTAACATTTTAAAGATATGGTTCAGGCAGACAATGGAACACTGGGTTAATCTATATCTATTGATACTGGATGATATCCAAAGCTGTTAAGCAAAATAAACAAGGTACAGAACAGCATATATAGTTGGCTCCTGAGTGTGGGTTTTAGCTTCTGGGTTTGTCCAAAATCTGGAAATGAAGTGCTGCCATAATAAAAACCTAAAAATGTGGGAAAGACTTTGGAACTGGGTCTTGGGTAGCAGCCGGAAGGAATTTGAGGAGTGTTAGTGAAAGACCTAAGAATGTTGAAGAGCATGTTAGTAAAAGCCTCATGTCCTTTAAGGAGGCTGCTGATAAAGAGAAGTGAGGAAAGTAGGGAAATTGAAGGAAAGGGGGTCCTTGTTATTGAGATACATTTAGCAACATTGTCACCAGCAGTGGGGTGGAAAGTAGACACTATACTAATGAATTGCAGATCTCATTGAGGAGATTTCCAAGCAGAATGTTGAAGGTGCCATCTGGTTTCTTCTTGTTGCTTTTTTTTTTTTTTTAAATAAATTTATTTATTTATTTTTGGCTGCATTGGGTCTTCGTTGCTGCGCGCAGGCTTTTCTCTAGTTGCGTGAAGTGGGGGCTGCTCTTCGTTTCGGTGTGCGGGCTTCTCATTGTGGTGGCTTCTCTTGTTGCAGAGCACAGGCTCTAGGCGCATGGGCTTTAGTAGTTATGGCATACAGCCTCAGTAGTTGTGGCGCACGGGCTTAGTTGCCCCGCGGCAAGTGGAATCTTCCCGAACCAGGGCTTGAACCCATGCCCCCTGCATTATCAAGCGGATTCTTAACCATTGCACCACCAGGAAAGTTCTTTTTTTTTTTTTTAATATTTATCTTTATTTATGCTCTGGGTCTTAGTTGCAGCATGTGGCTTGTAGTTGCGGCATGTGGACTCTTAGTTGCGACATGCATGCCGGATCTAGTTCCCCGACCAGGGATCTAACCCAGGCCCCCTGCATTGGGAGTGTGGAGTCTTACCCACTGGAGCACGAAAGAAGTCCCTCTTTTTGTTGCTTATAGTAAAATATGAAAAGAAAGAGATAAGCTAAAGGAAGGAATGCTAACAAAAAGGATCTGGGGATTGTTGGGTTTGAAAATTCCTAGCCTCTCCAAGGACAAATGAAGCTAATATTTAAAAAATGGCTTGCAGGCAAAGATCATATCTAAGGAATGCTCAAGAAAACATGGTCTGAAAATGAAGCCAAGGAGGTGAACATAAATTCTTTGTTAAGAAAGAGTTAAGGCAGTGCCTCAGAGAATAGTTCAGTTTAACAATAGGACTCTCAGTGATCAAAGGAGAAGCTCAAGGAAGAGAAAGCCTTATCTATAGTATTTGTGAATATGGCTTTCATTTGATGTAGTTAATCTCAATAAGATTCACAGGAGGGCTTCCCTGGTGGCGCAGTGGTTAAGAATCCGCCTGCCAATGCAGAGAACACGGGTTCGAGCCCTGGTCCGGGAAGATCCCACATGCCGTGGAGCAACTGAGCCTGTGTGCCACAACTACTGAGCCAGCACGCCACAACTATTGAAGCCCGCGAACCTAGAGAAGCCACCGCAATGAGAAGCCCGCGTGCAGCAGCAAAGACCCAACGCAGCCAAAAATAAATATAAATAAAATAAATAAATTTATTAAAAAAAAAAAGATTCACAGAAGACCTATAAAGATTTTAAGAGAGCTGTATCTGCAGAATTTTATTGGTGATAGAATGATTCTCTCTTATCATTCTGATAGATAAATGTTTGCTGTTTTAAGTCCCCCAAGTTTGGAGTAATGTATTACATAACAATAGATAACGAATACTGAATATTATACAATTGACCTTGAACAATGAGAGGGTTATGGGCACCAACCCTCAAGTCGAAAATCTATATAGGGACTTCCCTGGTGGTCCAGTGGTTAAGACTCCACATTTCCACTGCAGGGGGCACAGTTTAGATCCCTGTTTGGGGAACTGGTCGGAGAACTAAGATCCTGCGTGCCGTGAAGTGCAGCCAAAACAAGAAAAGAAAATCCGTAGTCAGCTCTCCATATCTGGGGTTCTGCATTCACGGATTCAACCAGCCATGGATCGTGTAGTACTGTACTATGTATTTAGTGGAAAAAAAAAAATCCTCATATAAGCGGACCCGCACAGTTCAAACGTGTGTTGCTCAAGGGTCAGCTGTATAGACTGAGAAGAAATGGTCTGCAACTATACACGACAACTCATAATGCTGAAAGAAAAAAGCCAAACACAGAAGATTACATTCTGTGTGATTCTTTTTATTAAAGTAGAATACAGGCAAAACTTATCTGTGATGTTTGTAGTCGGGATCTTGATTATCTTTGAGGGGTGGAGTAGTAACTAGAAGGGGTCAGAAGGAATCTGGGTGCCAGTAAAGTTGTGTTTCTGCATTGGAGTGCTGATCACACAAGTGTGCTTAATTTGTAAAAATACACAGAGTTGTATACTTGTAATCTGTATACTTTCCTGTATGTATATTGTACATGGATACACAGTTTAAGAATATGTGAGACTTTCAAATGCCTGCTTCACTGGGTCTCATCCCCTCCAACTTTCTCAAAGACTGTTTCTGCCATTACCCGCCCCATACATTGTCAGTCTGTCCTCCACTGGCATGCAAACATGCTGTCTTTTCTTCCTTCTTAATAGACCCCTCCCTTGACCCCTGCATCACCTTCCAGCTACCTCCCCATTTCTCTGCTCCTCTTTATGGGAAAACTTCTCCAAAGAGTAGTCAACATGTCCCTTCCTCCCCTGGATCCACATCAATCCAGAATCTACCCCATATTTCCACTGAGTCTGCTGTTATAAGATCCCCCATGGCCTCCTTTCTGCTAATCCAGTGATGACTTCCCTGTCTTCATCTTACTGAGCAACTCAGCAACATTTGACACCACTGGCCATTCCTCCTTGAAATCCTCTTTTCTCTTGGCTTCTGAGACATCATGCTCTCCTTGATCCTCACTGGCTGCTATCCTATCTTCTTCACTGAATCCCCTCCTTTGTGTGATCTCTCATTGTTAGAGGGCCCCACGTTCAGTCCTTAGACCTTTCTCCCTGGATTCTCTCACCAGACAATGTCACTTAAGCTGTAGGGGAAGAAAACTTTTTTCCCCTATGCCCTTAGGTTTTATACCTGGAGTACTGCAAATTAAACTGACAAAAGACAGATTAACATGAGAAAAGTCTTATTATGTATGCATATGGAGGGCTTCATAGAAAAGAACTGAGATCCAAAGAAGCAGTTAAGCCTGAGGCTTATATACCATTTTAACAAAGAGCAGTAGATTGTGGAGAAGTAATAAGGCAAAGGCAAAATGGGTTTGGGCTTCTAGGAGTGGTAAATTGTGAGACGGTAAAAATATGGGGGAAAGGAAGGTAAGGGTTATTTTAGTAAGGTTTGTTGTGCAGACTCCAATTTGTGCAGTCGTGGGGTGAGAAGTGTCTCTGGTTATTAAGAGTTGTTCTTCTTTCCTGGTCTAGTTGAGGAGAAGGGGGGACACCTTCACAAAGGAAAATTTATACCCTACCTTTGGGCAGATAGGGAAAGGGTAGAGAGCTTTTACTGAGTCTGCTGCCTCCAGCTCAAAATAATCCTTATGCCAAAGTTGCATATTTTGGGGTCACATCCTCTGATCCCCTTCACAGCCCATGGCTTTAAAGCCCACCTATCTGCTGATGACTTCCAGAAGAATAACCCCAATCTTCCACACTATGCTTCAAGACCATAGGTCTAAGGGCCAACTTGACATTTCCACGTGGATGTCTAATATGTATTAAAATTTAAAAAGACCAAAAAAAAAAAAAAAAGAATATGTGAGAACGACAATTGTAATCTGCTTTTGAAAATATTCAGAAGCTTTTTTCTTCAAGCAGTACACCCAATTTCAGTAGGGTGGTTCTTCTGATAGTCACCTTGGGTCAATCATGTAGCTGTAGCCATCTGGCAGCTCAGCGGGGGCTGGGTGATACAAGTTGCCTTTACTCACGTGGTGGGAGTTTGGTGCTGGCTCTTAGCTGAACATCTCTCTCCTTGTGGGCTTTCATCCTCCGAGAGGCTAACCTGGGTTTCATTACATGGCAGTTTCAGAGGAGCAAGTGGGTGAGAGTGGAAGCTGCATGGTCCCTTGAAGCCTTGCTTGCAATTCACATAACATTATTTCTCTCTCTCTCTTTCTCTCCTCTCTCTCCATATATTTCTCAAATATATTTCTGCGCCAAAGCAAATTTTCAGGCCATCTCAGATTCAAGGAGTGGCTACACTCATAAGTGGATATGGATGCAAAGAACTTATGACCATTTTTAATCCACCAATATCACCAATGGCCAAATCTTTAAATCCAGGAACTGTTTCTTTTCTTTTTTAAAAATAATTAATTAATTAATTTTATTTATTTATTTGGCTGCGTTGGGTCTTTGTTGCTGCGCGTGAGCTTTCTCTAGTTGCGGCGAGCAGGGGCTACTCTTCGTTGAGGTGCGCAGGCTTCTCACTGCAGTGGCTTCTCTTGTTGTGGAGCACGGGCTCTAGGCGTGTGGGCTTCAGTAGTTGGAGCACGCAGGCTCAGTAGTTGCGGCGTGCGGGCTTAGTTGCTCCACGGCATGTGGGATCCTCCCGGACCAGGGATCGAACCCGTGTCTCCTGCATTGCAGGCAGATTCTTAACCACTGTGCCATCAGGGAAGCCCCATTTATTTATTATAGAAACTAGATGTTTACCCCCTTGTTTTCCATAGTCTGCTTTTGCTGATTGCATCCCCAGGTGTCTTTTAATGTTTTCAGTCCCCCTGTATTTTCCGTAAATTGGTAGTTAAATATTGATCAGATCAGATTTCTTCTTTCTTTTTTTGTTGATCCCACTTTTTGGCCACACTGCGCAGCATGCGGGATGTGGGACCTTAGTTCCCCAACCAGGGATGGAACCCATGCCGCCTGCAGTGGAAGTGCAGAGTCCTAACCACTGGATGGCCAGGGAAGTCCCCGATCCCACAAGTTTTGATATAACAATATTTTCATTATCAATAAATTATAAATGTTTTCTAGTTACATTATGATTTCTACTTTGAACCATGGGTTCACAAACAAATGACAGAAGAGAACGTGGGTGATCACACAGTATATTTATAGGGCCAGAATTGAGGGTAGTGTACATCACTTCACGCACCATTGGACAAAACTCAGTCATACAGTTCCATCTGACTACAGCAGACTAGGAAATGTAGTCTAGCTGTAGGATCAGGAAGAAAATGAAATCGGTTTGGTGAACATACGATATGGCTTTTACCAGAGTCTATCCTTTTAGTCACCAAATATTCATTTTATTTTTACTCACACGTGTATATAATACACTCACCTCAAGTGAGAGAACTCAAATTCCCATCTAGTTCTTGCATCAAGTTCAACCCAAAATCTCAGAGTGATTTGAAGTCCTCTTCCTCAGTTCCAGATGTGGCTCCTCTATGCCTCCCCACCCGCTCACTTATAAGTACAGAAGAGCTGCAAATAAACACTGACACTCAGAAAAGGAAAGAAGGGAAGGAAGACCCGCTGCAGTCAGTGGCTCTTAGTGATACGGGCATCCTGCAGGGCAGGCATAGTGAAGTTTCCTGCTGTGCAGCAGGGAATTCCTCTGATTAGACTCTGGTTCTGCTATTTGAATAAACCTTGTTATCTGTATTCTCCAAGGAGCCACCTTTGGCATGGGGTGGGGCGTTTACTTATTCTCTATCCTCATGATTGCATCTCATGTAGGCTTTGGAGAATATTCCCTCCTTGGGGCCATACAAGTTTTAGAGCCAGCTTTCTATAGTAGAAATTTGGAAGCCATATAGTAGTTTTACATTTGAACTGTCAGAGACAGTTTGTGGTTTCCTTGCAGTGCAATGCTGCAAAAACTTAGAGGAGATTTTTGCTGTCTCTTAATTCAAGAGAGGACACATTCTTAATCTGTGTTTTGCCACAAGGCTGGATATTAGTAAGACTTTTTGATCAGGGCCTTCTCAATTTTATTTCTCACTGTTTTAAGTCTTAAAGCAATAGAGTTTTCCAACAGTTTAAGACCTAATGTTTCTGGACATGTAATTCCCTTTAATATTTGCTTGCAAAAAAAGCCAGTACTCGCCTGAGCTCATCTCTTTTTTGTAATGCATCCAAAATTTTCCAGTGCATGCTGGCCATTTGATTCTTTCCAACCTCTTCCCTTTGTGCTCAATAGCGTATACTGTGTTTTCCAAATTATTACAGGCATCATTTTACCAAGTATTTTGTCATTGTAGAACATGATGTTCCAGATAGTGTCTTTGGTCTCTTAGCTCCACACTTACGCTTTTGGAACATCTTCTCTAATGTCAAGTAGGACTACTTTCCTAATCATGTTGTTTCCTGTTATGTTCTAACAGCTGCTGGAGGGAGCTGCAGTGGTAACATTGGTAGCAATGGGATTCTGAGTTCCTGTTCAGGCATCTGGGTTTCAACAGCAGCAGCCTCAGTGCTCAGCAATGGTAGATTCTGGGTAACACCATTTCCCCTTTTGCTCCACTGGCCCTAGAGTTAGTGACTTACTGCACTTACTAATCATTGAGTAACCT
Organism: Monodon monoceros; assembly: GCF_005190385.1. Classification (NCBI taxonomy): domain Eukaryota; kingdom Metazoa; phylum Chordata; class Mammalia; order Artiodactyla; family Monodontidae; genus Monodon; species Monodon monoceros. Next base: position 43,565,120 of record NW_021703783.1, read on the forward strand.
TATCTACCCCTTTTTTCTACTCCATCCCTCGTGGCACTTTGTAAATGATTATCTGTATTAAATTCTCTCTATTTGAAATACCCAGAATTGTTTCTGTTTTCCTAACAGAACAGTGTTTACTGTCTTGTTTACTAACACAAATAGATTGCCATCCTTTGAGCCTCCAGTATAGTTTTCTCATTGCTGGCCATCTGATTGCTATGTCAGTGCCATATATTTTGGTTTTTGTTACAGCAGCACACCACTTCCACTATCATAACCCTGGTACCAAAGCCAGACAAAGAACTACAATAAAAGAAATCTACAGACAAGTATCCTGTATGAACATAATGCAAAAATCTTTGATAAAGATTTCTATTCTTTCTATTCTAGCAAATAGAATTCAGCAGCATATTAAAAGGATCATACACCATGAGCAAATGGGATTTATTTCTGGAATGCAAGGATGATTCAATATACAATATTTGATCAATGTAATATCCCACATTAACAAAATGAAGGGAAAGGACCGCATGATCATCTCAATTGAATAAGCAATCAAATAAACATTCAATTGCTGGAGAGGGTGTGGAGAAAAGGGAACCCTCGTACACTGCTGGTGGGAATGTAAGTTGGTGCAGCCACTATGGAAAACAGTATGGAGGTTCCTCATAAAACTAAATATAGAATTACCATATGATCCAGCAATCACACTCCTGGGCATATATCCAGACAAAACTATAATTCAAAAAGACACGTGCACCCCTATGTTCATAGCAGTGCTATTCACAATAGCCAAGACATGGAAACAACCTGAATGTCCATCAACAGATGAATGGATAAAGAAGATGTGGTACATATACACCACATATATATACCATATATACCATTTGCAGCAACATGGATGCAAGTAGAGATTATCACACTAAGTAAGTCAGATATCATATGATATCACTTATATATGAAACCTAAAATATGACACAAATGAACCTATCTATGAGACAGAATAGAATCACGGACATAGAGAACAGACTGGTGGTTGCCAAGGGGGAGGGAATGGGGGAAGTGATGGATTGGGAGTTTGGGATTAGCAGATGCAAACTATTATATATAGAATGAATAAACAACAAGATCCTACTGTATAGCACAGGGAACTATATTTAATATCCTACAATGAACCATAATGGAAAAGAATATTTTTTTTAAAAAAGCAGGGTCTCAAAGAGATATTTGTACACTCATATTCATAGCAGCATTATTCACAAGAGCCAAAATGTGGAAGCAACACAAGTGTCCATCAAGAGATGAATGGATAAGAAAAATGTGGCATATACATCCAACGGAATATTATTCTGCAATGTGCTACAGCATAAATGAATCTTGAGGACTTTATACTGAGTGAAATAAGCCAGTTACCAAAGGACAAATACTATACGATTTTACTTTTATGAGGTACTTAGAGTAGTCAAAACCATAAAGACAAAAAGTATAATGGTGGTTGCCAGGGGTTGGGATAGGGGATAATAGGGAGTTATTGCTTAATAGGCATAGAGTTTCAGTTTTATAAGATGAAAAGTGTTTACAGGATAGATGGTGATGGTGACAACACCGTGAATGTACTTAATACCACAGAACTGTGTACTTAAAAATGGCTAAGGTGGTACATTTTATATTATGTGTATTTCCAAACAATAAAAAAGTCCTTTAAGACAGTTGCTTGCCTATATACCAGCAATGAACAAGGGGAATTTGAAGTTTAAATCACAATCATTTACTTTAGCACTCCCCAAAATGAAATACTTAGGTATAAATTTAACAAAATGTGTATTACGTCTTTATGAGGAAAACTATAAATTCTGATGAAAGAAATCAATGAAGAATTAAGTAAATGGAGAGATATTCATGTTCATGGATAAGAAGACTCGATATTGTTAAGATGTCAGTTCTTCCCAATTTGATTTATAGATTCAACACAATTCCAATCAAAACACCAGAAAGTTAGTTCGTGGATATTGACAAACCAATACTAAAGTTTATATGGAGAGACAAAAGACCCAGAATAGCCAACACAATATTAGGGAGAAGAACAAAGTTGCAGACTGACACTGCTTGACTTCATGACTTCCTATAAAGCTACAGTAACCAAAACATAGTGGTATTGGTGAAAGAAGAAACAAATAGATCAATGGAACAGAATAGAAATCTCAGAAATAGGGACTTCCCTGGTGGTCCAGTGACTAAGACTCTGCGCTCCCAATGCAGGGGGCCTGGGTTCAATCCCTGGTCAGGGAACTAGATCCTGCATGCCGCAACTAAGAGTTCTCATGCTGCAACTAAAGATCCCGTGTGCCGCAACTAGGACCTGGTGCAGCCAAATAAATGAATAAATATATTTTTTAAAAAAAGAAATCTCAGAAATAGACCTACATAAATATAGTCAACTGATCTTTGAGAAAGGAGCAAAGGCTGGGAATTCCCTGGCAGTTCAGTAGTTAGGACTTCACGACTTCACTGCTGAGGGCCTGGGTTCAATCCCTGGTTGGGGAACTAAGTTCCACAAGCCGCGAGGCACAGCTAAAAAAAAAGAGAGAGAGAGAGAGAGAGAGAGAGAGAGAGAGGAGGGAGCAAAGGCAATACAATGGAGAAAACACCATCTTTTCAACAAATGGTGCTGGAACAACTGGACGTCCACATGCAAAAAGAAAATGAATCTAGACACAGACCTTACGCCCTTCACAAATGTTAACTCAAAATGGATCATAGACCTAGGTATAAAACGCAAAATTATAAAACTCTTAAAAAACAACGTAAGGTGTAGAGAATGGACTTGAGGACACGAGGAGGGGGAAGGGTAAGCTGGGACGAAGTGAGAGAGTGGCATGGACTTACATATACTACCAAATGTAAAATAGGTAGCTAGTGGGAAGCAGCCGCATAGCACAGGGAGATCAGCTCAGTGCTTTGTGACCACCTAGAGGGGTGGGATAGGGAGGGTGGGAGGGATATGGGGATATATGAGGGAGGAGATATAGGGATATATGTATATGTGTAGCTGATTCACTTTGTTATAAAGCAGAAACTAACACACCATTGTAAAGCAGTTATACTCCAATAAAGAGGTTTTTTAAAAAAAATAACATAGGGGAAAATCTAGATAATCTTGGGTATGGCAATAACACTTTAGACACTACATCAAAGACACCATCCATGAAAGAAATTATTGATAAGCTGGACTTCCTTAAAATTAAAAAATTCTGCTCTGTGAAAGATGCTATCAAGAGGATGAGAAGACAAGCCACATACTGGGAGAAAAATCTGCAAAAGACATATCTGATAAAGGAATGTTATCCAAAATATACCCCAGAACTCTCAATTTCAACAATTAGAAAACAAACAAGCCAATTAAAAATTGGGAAAAACACCCGAATAGACACGTCGCCAAAGAAGATATACAGATGGCAAATAAGCTTATGAAAAAATGCTCCACATCATATGTCATTAGGAAATTGCAAATTAAAACAACAACACGATAGCACTACACGCCTATGAGAATGGCCAAAATCTAGAACACTGACAATACCAAATGCCAATGTGGGTCAACAGAAACTCTCATTCATTGCTGTTGAGGATGCAAAATGGCACAGTCTCTTCGAAGGACAGTTTGGCAGATTCTAACAAAGCTAAACATACTCTTAGCATACAGGCTAGCAGTCATGCTCCTTGTATTTACTCAAGTGAATTGGAAACTTACATGCACACAAAAACCTGCACACAGATGTTATAGCAGCTTTATTTATAATTGCTAATACCTGGAAGTAACAAAGATGTACTTCAGTAGATGAATGGATAAATAAACTGTGGTACCTCCAGACTGTGGAATATTATTGAGCAGTAAAAAAAAAAAGAGTTATCAAGCCATGAAGAGACATGGAAGAAGCTTAATTGCATATCACTAGATGAAAGAAGCCCATCTGAAAAGGCTACAGCTTGTACCATTCCAACTATATGACATTGTGGAAAAGGTAAAACTACGGAAACAATAAAAAGATCAGTGTTTGCCAGTGGTTAATGGAGAGGAAAGGATGAATTGACAGGTCACAGAGGATTTTTAGGGCAGTGAATCTATTCTGTACGATACTATTAATGGTAAATATATGTCATTATACATTTGTCAAAACTCGTGGGAACTAAAGGCCCAGGCCGTGGAGGTAACACAGGTGGCTGGTTTCAGGTGGAGCAGGATTGTTTGGCCACAGCAGAGACCTCCCAGTCGGCCACAGGAGAGACCTTGAAGGACACTAAGATGCCTGGTGAACAGCAGACGGAGGAGGAGGTGGGAACAGGAGGGGGAAGAGGAGGAAGAGATGCAAGAGGAGACTGGTGCTGCTGGTGAAGAGTGAGCAGGATGAGGTTGAGAAGTATGAGATGATGAAACTCAAGATCCCCATGGACCACAAGGAGGTCTCCAGGGAGGCACCAGCACCCGTGGCCAATAGGGCAGGTCCACACTTGGGCTGGCCTGCAGCCATGCTTTTGTTGGCCCTCCATGTCGACCAAGTAACCACTGACATGGGTGAGAGGCTCTTCCTGTACACCTAGCACAGCCAGGGCTCCTTGGTGAGACTGGTGCACAGCAAATATGGCCAAAGGAAAAAAAAGAAAGAAAAAACCCTCATAGAATGTATAACACCGAGAGTGAGCCCTAATGTAAACTGTGGACTTTGGGTGATGATGTGTCAGTGTAAGTCCAATGCTTATAGGGAATGTGCCACTCTGATGTGGGATGTTGATAGTAGGATAGGCTCTGCATGTGTGAGGACAGGGAACTCTCTGTACTTTATGCTTAATTTTTCTGTGAACCTGAAACTGCTGTAAAAAATAAAGTCTGTTTAAAAGAAAAAAAATGAAATGTGGCTTTCAGAATACCAGCTCCAACATCACAGTGGTATATAGAAGGGTGGATTTGAAGCCAAAAGACATAATAATCAGCATACTCTCCATGCAGACAATACAAGAAACCTTGAACAATTTACTTTATTCATCAAGTTCCCAATGTGTGTTATTGCTTTGGTGTGTTTTGATTCCATCTTAATAGTTAAACCCCAGAAAATATTAGCACTGTTTTTTCTACTGTCAATAATCATGTAGGATTTTTACCTATTTCTCCACTTCATTCCTTCTTACATCTCAGACCTTCCATTTTGTATCCCTGTCCTTTCCTCTGAAGTATATCTTTACTGGTTGCAAACCCTCCTGGGGGGTTGTTTTTTTTTTGTTTGTTTGGTCTGAAAATATTTGTATTTTTCCCTCATTATTGAAAGATATTTTCACTAGCCATAAAATTCCCAGTGGCAGTTATTTTCTTTCATCACACTGACAATATCATTTATTGTCTTCTGACTTCCATTGGTGTCATTTGAGAAGTCAGTTCTCAGTCCAACTGCTGCTTCTTTGAAGGTAATCTGTTTCTCTGGCAGCTTTTAATTTAATTTAATTTTATTTATTTTTGCGGTACACGGGCCTCTCACTGTAGCGGCCTCTCCCGTTGCGGAACACAGGCTCCGGACGCGCAGGAGCAGCGGCCATGGCTCACGGGCCCAGCCGCTCGGCGGCATGTGGGATCTTCCCGGACCGGGGCACGAACCCGTGTCCCCTGCATCGGCAGGCGGACTCTCAACCACTGTGCCACCAGGGAAGCCCTAATTTTATTTTTATTGTGGTAAATGTACATGCAGTGAAATGCGTGGGCCTGTGTTGTAGGTCAATGAGTTCTGACACATGCATCCACCCATCCAACCCATACTCTGGATGCTTTTAATATCTGCTGTTATTCATTAGTGTCAGTTAATTTCATGGTGATATGTCTTAAGTATAGACTTCTTTTCCATCTATTCTGCTTTAAATTTTGAGGGGCCTCTTGAATATGTGGATTTTGTATCTTTCATTAATTCTAGGATATGCTCAACAATTATCTTTGCTTCATTCTTTCTTTCTGTTTCCAGGACTCTAACCAGTTTTCTCACTTTACTCTCTGTATGTCTTATTTTCTCTTCCATATTTTTCTCTTTGTTGCTCTGCGTTTCATTCTGGGTATGTTCTTCTTATGTATTTTCTACTTCACTAATCCTATCTTCAGCTAAGTTTAAACTTTCTTTGAGTTTTTAAAAAGAAAATTTAAATGAAAAATTTCAAATACAATCAAATGTAAAGTATAATGAATCTCCATGTATTTATCATGCTGCTTCAACTAAAAATATGGTCAATTTTGTTTCATCTATACTCCCACCACTTCTCCCAGACTCCCACAGAATTATTTTAATGCAAATGCCAGTCATTATACTCTTTCACTGATACATACACGAGTATGTGTCTCTAAGAGATAAGGAGTATCTTTTTAACATAACCGTAGTAATACCATTATTACATCCAGCAAAATTGACAATGATATCTTAATATCATATAATATCCAGTCAGTGTCCAAATCTCCCTAGTTGACTCATAAAAGTCTTTTTCTAGGTAGTTTGATTCAGGATCCAAACAAGGCTATACATTGCATTTGACTGATACATTTCCTAAACCTCTTTTAACCTATAACAGTTCTCTTCCCCCTTTTTTTCTTGCAATATATTTGTTGCAGAAACTGGAATATTGATCCTCTTTTATTCTTGATTCTCATGGTGTTGTTTAACATATTGTCCTGTTTCTCATATTTCCTGTAAACTGGTAGTTATATACAGAGTCTTGGTTTTTTGGCAAGAAGCCTTTGTAGATAATGCTCTGTACTTCCTACTGTATCCCATCAAGAAGCACATAATGTCTGGTTGTTCCTCTTTTCATGGTGTTAAGTTTTATCAGTGTATGCACATGGTGTCAGCTTGATTCATCTATAAGCCTCTTAGCTAATGTTTCTGACAGTCATTGACTACTACTGCCTCGATCAATTATTTCATTAGGATTATAAAATGATGACAGTATATCATTCCTTCTGCTCTTATTAGCTGGAATTCTTCTCTGAAGAATAATTGCTTCTTAAACTATTTAGTTATTTTATTTAGTTTTTAATTTAAAACTCTATATTTTAATTTCTAGAAACTCTATTTTAAATATGTTAGATTATTTTTATAGTTTCCTGTTTTCTGATATATTTTCAAATTTCTTTTATTTCTTTAAGTATAGTAAGCATAATTATAATCAGTGTCAGGTAATTACAATACTGAATTCTTTGGGGCTCTGTTTCTGCTGTTGTTTCTTCTGGTTCTCATTCACAGTGTCTTATGTCATTTTGGGTTTAGTTATTTTTCATTATGAGTTACTAACTTCCCTTGGAAAATGATTTGTAGGAGTTCTTTGGTGCCTGGGATGAAGGGGATATTTTTCCAGAGTGGATTTGCATTTGCTTCTGCCAAGTGCCTGGGCCATTATTTTCTCCTCCTCGGAACCACTTAAATCTAAATTTACAGCTTGAATTTTTTTTAAACCATTTAAATGTTGTGAAATTGGTCTGTAAATTTCTTTAAGGGCCTACTTGTGATTACAAATTCTCCTTTGTTTGGCACTGAGGCAACCTTCCTTGCAGTTCCCTGGAGCTGGGGACCTGGGGACAGGTTCACTACCAGGAGGATTTTCTCTCAGAGTCTCCACCTCTAGTGGACCTTTTGTCCCATCCTCTAGAAAACAAAAACACATCAACAAAGCTCAAATCTGTACACCTTTGGTGGGAATGTAAATTGGTGCAGTCACTGTGGAAAACAGTATGGATGTTTCTCAAAGAACTAAAAATAGAGCTACGATAGAGCAATCCCCCTCCTGGGTATAGATCTGAAAAAAAACAAAAACACTAATTCAAAAAGATATGTGCACCTCAATGTTCATAGCAGCATTTTTACAATTGCCAAGGTATGGAAGCAACCTAAGCGTCTATCAACAGATGAATGGATAAAGAAGACATGGTATATGTATACAATGGAATCCTACTCAGCCATAAAAAAGAATGAATATTTGCCATTTGCAGCAACATGGATGGACTTGGAGGGTATCATGCTGAGTGAAATAAGTCAGACAGAGAAAGACAAATACTGTATGACATCACTTACATACGGGATCCAAAAAATACAACAAGCTAGCAGACTCACAGATGTAGAGAAAAAACTAGTGATTACCAGTGGGGAGAGGGAAGGGGGAGAGGCAATATAGGGGTAGGGGATTAAGAAATACAAACTATTATGTATGAAATAAGCTACAAGGATATATTGTAAAGCATAGGGAATATAGTCAATATTTTATGATAACTGTAAATGGAGTATAACCTTTAAAAATTGTGAATCACTATATTGTACACTTGTAACTTACATAATATTGTACATCAACTATACTTCAATTTTAAAAAGAGTTCAAAAAATACATTAAAAAAACAAAGGTTGGGGACTTCCCTGGTGGTCCAGTGGTTAAGAATCTGCCCTCCAATGCAGGGGATGCGGGTTCAATCCCTGGTCAGAGAACTAAGATCCCGTATGCTGCAGGGCAACTAACCCCATGCGCCACAACTACTGAGCCCACACGGCACAACTAGAGAGGCTGCAACTACTAAGCCCACGCGTTCTGGAGCCCGTGCACCACAACTAGAGAGAAGCCTGCACACCACAACTAGAGAAACCCGTGCACCACAATGAGGAACCCGTGCACGGCAACGAAAGATCCCGCATGCCACAACGAAGATCCCGCATGCTGCAGCTAAGACCCAACACAGCCAAATAAATAAATAAAAATTTTAAAAAACTAAAATAAAAAAAAAACAAAGGTCAACTCTGCAACTTTGACAAATGCCTTCCAAGCAAATGTGACTACAGGGTTTTGACTGTCAAAACCCTCTAGGTTTTCTGACTTCATTTAGATTTTGGCCTGTTAATTCTCCACTGTCTTGTTGGCTTTACCATGCTTTCAGAAGGAAGATAATTATATTTTACTCAGCATTTTAAGTTTTTAGTGTGAGGATAACCAACCACGTTGAAGAAAAAAGAAGTCTGTTTAGCTTTTCCAACACAACTTTTTATTTTCATTGGAATTAATGTCTTTTTTTTCCCCTTAACTTTCTACATAATGATACTTATCATTAATATATTCCCAGGCTCTCCTCTGGTTAAACAAATCTGTTCTCAATAAGTTCAAATGTATTCGTATTCAATCAGTTTTATTTCTTAAAGAAATCACTCCCAAATCCTTCTGAACTGCTCTAATCTTATGAATTGATCTCTAGTCCTGCCCTACAACTTGGAATCTCCTTTCAGCATCGCCTTGGGGATTCCTTTTGTTTCTCTTTTGTGCAAGGATACCTTGTTTCTTGGATTTCATACTTTTTCTGTCTTTTGACTAACAGTTGTCCTGGTGTAATAAATCCTCTCCTATCTTTCTGAAGAACAATGCATGGAATATCCATATTTTGAGACCTTGCATGTCTGAAATTGTCTTTATTCTGGACTCATAATTAGATCATAGTTTGGCTGTGTGTAGAATTCTAGGTTGGAAATAATTTCCTTCAAAAATTTGAAACCATTCTTTCTTGTCTTCTATCTTACAATGTTTTGATAAGCCTAACTGCTCTGATTCTTGATCCTTGTATGCAATTTGTCCTTTCTCTCTAGAAGCTCTTAGAATTGTTTGTCTGTGTCCAGTGTTTTGAAATTCTATAATGATGGATGTGGTGTGGGCCTGATTTGTTTTGCTATCAGTGTGCCCTTTCAATTTAGAGGCTCAGTTCTGCATTTCAGGATAATACTTTAAAATAATTTCTGTGATGATTTCTTCCATTCTGAGTCTCTGTTCTTTTTGTGGAACTGTCATTATTCAGATGTTCAACTTGCTGGACTGATCCTTTGCTTTTTATTAATTTTCTCCTAAAGTAGAGCAAATTTGATTTTCAACTTTATCCTCCAGTCTTTCTACTGAATTTTTATTTCTGCTATCATGGTTTTGATTTCCAAGAGCTCTTTTTTTCTTACCTGAATAGTAGTTACTTTTAAAAATAGATTCCTCTTGTTATCTTACACACACAATATATTATCTCTCCGAGGATCTTGATGGATTTTTTGTTTAATTTTCAGTTGCTTTTTCTCCCTTGCAATTTGTTTCCTCTAAGTTGCTCTTTTTCTTCTTGCTTGTTTTGGTGTCTTTCTTGTACATTAAATACTTTCCTTAAATGTTTTATGATCCTTGGCTGTCAGCTTATATTTTAGAATGAGGATATTAAAAAGCTGATTGGAAAGATTGTGTGAGGGCTGGGGCACATAGGCCAAGGGCTTAATTGTAGGATTCCTTCACCTATTTCTTTAAGAGAAGCCTGATGAGAGTATCTTTGCGATTTCTCTTTGGGGCTGGACAGATTCTCCAGATGAGTTTTTCCAAAGATACAGTCATTTCATGTTTATGTTTGTTTAGGAATCAATTTCACAGGTTTGCTAAATCAGTTACCATTCCTCCATTTGCTTTCTAGCTTCTAAAATGTTGCTGCTGTTGTCTCCTTTCCCTGTCCCTTTGTTCCTACATGGCCTGGAGGATAATACGTGCATTCGCCGCCTGCCCCTCTCCCCCCAGCTCCCAGTTTTCAACTGGAAGTCCCCATTATTTCTTTAGGATAATTTTATTAGACGACAACTGCAGGATCGCGCTGAAAGGTTTTGACAGAAATTTACCAGATTGCCCTTAAGTTGTATGTACATGTGAAAAGAGGAATACTATTATATAATAATTGTTTTGCCACAAGTATTAAGCAGCTTTCAGGAGTATTGCGTGCACGCACCCGTCCGCCTCAATCCTCCGCCTGGCGGCGGCCGGACACAATACAAGAAACGGCTTAAAAAGCAATTAGAGATGCGCACAACAGCTGGGCGAGGACCGAGAAAAACTGCTTAACTAGGCCTAGCGGGTAGACGGTGCCTCTCTGGAACTGATAGAGGGTGGGAGGGGGTCCGATATCGTTGGTGATTGGTTGGCCTCTCTGACCAATCGTGAGCAGCGAGTGGTTTTGCTAATCGTCGTGATCCACCTCCTCGTGGGCTTTGGAGCCACATTGGCAAATGGGACTAGGGCACATAAGAGGGACAGAACATTTAGCCAATGAAACCTTGTGGCGTTGATGGGCGGGGTGAGGCCGCCGCCAGGTTTAGGGCGGAAGGAGTTGTTCTGGATTAGAAGGGGAACGAAAGATGGCGGCGGAAACGCTGCTGTCCAGTCTGTTGGGGCTGCTACTTCTGGGGCTCCTGTTTCCCGCAAGTCTGACCGGCGGTGTCGGGAGCCTGAACCTGGAGGAGCTGAGTGAGATGCGTTATGGGATCGAGATACTGCCGTTGCCTGTCATGGGAGGGCAGGTGAGGAGGCGTAGAGGGGACGAGGGTCCGGGGCAGAAGGGGAAGGGGGAGAAGGTAGAGGAAGAAGGGCAGCTGTGGAGTCTGTGGCGGGAGCCTAAGGAGAATCGGGAAGAGTTAAGCAGGGGTTTTATGAGGACTCCGGAGGGTCGTAATCAGAGACCCATTCCCTTGGGGCCAGGGCCTGGGAGGGGTGGGGCTTCCCACTGTCCGCTTCAGGTCCCAGTTCCTGATTGAAACACTCAGACTCCTCCCCCGTGGAGAAGTGGGAGTGCCCTCGCCCCTCACCCGCTAAACACAGCTGGAGGACTTGTGGTTCTCTCTGTCTTGACTGGGCTCTTCCCCAGGATATGAAGAGGGATCTCGTTGTTCTCCCTGATCCCAATCTCTCTTTGCCTCCCTGTCCCCCGACCCCCACTTCTTTCCCAGAGCCAAGCTTCGGACGTGGTGATTGTCTCCTCTAAGTACAAGCAGCGCTATGAATGTCGCCTGCCAGCTGGAGCTATTCACTTCCAGCGTGAAAGGGAGGAGGAGGCACCTGCTTACCAAGGGCCTGGGATCCCTGAGTTGTTGAACCCAATGAAAGATGCGCCCTGCCTGCTGAAGGTGAAAGGGACTGGGATGGAGGGAACTAGGGCTTGGAAACTATCTATTTGGGAACCATTGTGCCTGTGAATGAGGAGTGATGGGGAGGATCTGTTGGAATTAAGAAGGCCATTGAAGGAGTAGGCATATTGTACAGATAGGAAAGAAGCAAAGAATCCTGTAACCACTGATGACACTTTGCTGAATGTAGAGGAGAGTTAGAAGAGCTCAGAATAAGGGTTAAGCTAAGATTGAGGTGCTAAAGAGGGTCAATGTGGGGCAGTAGGGGCACTCCCCTAGAGAAGCCTTCCTGGTAAAGTCACCCCCTCCCCTGTCACTCTCTGCCCAGTATCCTATTTTATTTTCATCATGGCACTTTTCATGATCTGAAATCATCTTTTTGACTGAATCGTCCGTTTATTCATTTTTGGTCTGAGTCCTAGCACTAGAACGTAAGTCTGTGAAGTCAAAGAATTTATCTTGTTCACAGCTGTATCCCCCGTGGCTAAAACAGTATAAGGGAGTTCAATTAATACTTTAATATTCTATGTTTCCCTGGTCTGAATGCTACAAGGATATCATGGTTTCGAATCTTTATGGACGACAAAGAAGGATTTTTTTTCTTTTTTTGGCTGTGTTGGGTCTTAGTTGCCGCACGTGGGATCTTCGTTGAGGCACACGAGATCTTTCATTGCGGCGCGCGGGCTTCTCTCTCTACTTGTGGTGTGCGGGTTTTTCTTTTCTCTAGTTGTGGCACGCAGGCTCCACGGCGCGTGGGCTCTCTAGTTTGAGGCACGCAGGCTTAGTTGCACCACGCTATGTGGGATCTTAGTTCCCTAACCAGGGATCGAACCCACATCCCCTGCATTGCAAGGCAGATTCTTTACTACTGGACCACCAGGGAGGTCCCCAAAGAAGGACTTTTTTATAAGAAGAGAAGAGTGGAAAGCCTACAGGTGCAAACCACTTAGGCTGTGGAGGTCTCTCTCCAAGTCACAGAAGGCAAACAGGCCCTCCCTCCTCACCGAGAACCTGGAGGATTGAGTGTGGAAGCAGAGGGAGATGAAAAGGAAATGAGAGATTATGTGTCTTGGAGCCAGGAGAGATTCTGGTTCCAAGAAGAGACATCTGTACTCCATCCCCCGATTGTTCATTTTTTTTTTACTGTCAGACCAAGGACTGGTGGACATATGAATTCTGCTATGGACGCCACATCCAGCAGTACCACATGGAAGGTGACTCCCGCCTACATTTTTCCTAAGCCCTCAGCAACCTGTCATGGAAGGTGACCTGCCTCCCCAGTTCCCTTCCCTCCTAGTCCTCTGAGGACAGGGTAACCACGCTTCACTGTGCTTTCTCTTGCAGATTCAGAGATCAAAGGTGAAGTCCTCTATCTCGGCTACTACCAATCGGCCTTCGACTGGAATGATGAAACAGCCAAGGTGGCAGGATTGTGGGATTGGGAGAGAAAGGGGTCTGGGCTGCAGACAGCCCTGACGAGAAGGGGAGGGTCAGGATTAGCTGACGTGTTTCTTGGGGTTTGGTGGCTATTAGGATAAAGTGCTCTTCTTCCCCCTTGCTGTCTTTCTCACACCCCTTCCTCCTGCCTGATGTCCTCCCCAGGCCTCCAAGCAGCATCGCCTGAAACGCTACCACAGCCAGACCTATGGCAACGGGTCCAAATGCGACCTCAACGGGAGGCCCCGGGAGGCTGAGGTTCGGGTGAGTCTTGGGTGAGGGAAGTTGACACTCCCCCAGTGACAACTCAGATTCTAAGGGAAGAGGGCAGGTTTGCGTGGTATA